>NC_133618.1:402696955-402996955 GCF_048593235.1 Sminthopsis crassicaudata | reverse complement strand
AAATTAGTTACAGCTGTGTATGAATAAACTACTTCTTGGCAAGGAACTGGCAATTCATTGGATGCCCATCAGTTGGAGAATGGCTAAATATATTATGGTATATGAATGTTATGGATTATAATTTTCCTCTAAGAAATGATTAGCAGGATGGTTTTAGGAAGGCTGATGCACAGAAAAAAATAATGATGAATGTCGGAGGGGACACTAATACATTGTTGGTGGAGTCGCGAACTGATCCAACTATTCTGGAGAACAATTTGGAACTATGCTCAAAAAGTTATTAAACCCTTTGATCCAGCAGTGTTTCTATTGGGCCTGTATTCCAAAGAGATCATAAAAAAGGAAAAAGTTCCCACATGTGCAAAAATGTTTGTATCAGCCCTTTTTGTAGTGGCAAGAAACTCGAAACTGAGTGGATGCCCATCAGCTGGAGAATGGCTGAATAAATTATGCTATATGAATGTTATGGAGTCATTTTTTTTTCTATAAGAAATGATCAGCAAGATGATTACAGAGAGGCCTGGGGAGACTTACATGAACTGAAGCTGAGTGAAGTGAGTAGAACCAAGAAAACACTGTACATTGCAACAAAATTATACTGTACACACACACACACACACACACACACACACACACACACACACACATGCACATATACATATAATATTATCAATTCTGATGGACATGGCTCTTTTCAACAGTGAGGTGATTTAGGCCAGTTCCAGTGGACTAGTGATGGAGAGAGCCATTTGCTCTCAAGAGAGAGTACTGTGGGAATTGAGTGTGGATCACAACATAGTATTTTCATTGTTTTTTATGGTTATTTGCTTGCTTTTGTTTTATTTCTCATTTTTTTCCCTTTTTCGGTCTGATTTTTATTATGCAGCATGATAATTGTGGAAATATGATCAAAAAATTGCACATGTTTAATATATATTGGATTATTTTTGATTCAGGGGAGGGAGAGAAGGGAAGGGAAGGAGAAAAAAAGAAAAAAATGGAACTTAGGGTTTTGCAGGAACAAATGTTGAAAACTATCTATACATATATTTTGAAAATAAAAATCTTTAAAAGAAAAGAAACTACTTCTGACTAACTAGACTTGTTGTTTTCAATTAGTTATGAGGTACCCAATGATCAAATCAGTAGTTAAATTACTCCTCTAAAAAACTAAGGCTTTCACATTGTTTGTGGAGATTCAGGACTTATCATCAAATTGTCCCACCTGCTACCATTTCTTTTTAGTCTAGTAGTTAACCCAGATATTCACTGTGTTGGACTCTTTAAAGTTCTGGTCCAGAGACATCTCTCATCTTCAATATCATTATCAGAGTGGAGTTCCATGATAGTGTCTGCATTGGTTTGTGCATGTCTCTGATAGAAGTTGATTTAAGTTAGACAAAGACAATGATCACTGGTGAAAACTGACTAGATTCTGATAGTACAGTTTTGAGTTATCATCCCTCCACTTCTAAAATGGGAAATGGTAGTTAAAAGAAAGTATTTCTTCCATCTAGTGGTGATAATATTGGGCAAATGGAGTTTTTGTTCTTTTTTTTTTTTTTTTTTTTTTTCTGAAGGATGACTTAATTGTTTAGACTCCAGAGAAAGGCAATGCAGCTGATGAACCTGGTGACAGATTAGGAAAGTTCGTTCCTGAATGAACCTTTATTCTTTGTATGTTGTATATGTTTTATCCACTCACTTTCTAGTAAGCATTCAATGCTAATCTGATCTTCTGGGACAAGATGAAAGCCTAAAGTTAAAAGACTGTAGGACATTTTGCTGATTGCAGTCTGACCTACATAGTTTCTTTCACCCTTACAAGCCAGGGAACATAATGATGGTGACAATGGATCTGGGGATGGGACTGTTTTGTGACCACTACATAAAGAAGCTGGTTAGTAAAAAGTTGACCCTTTTTTCTGCACTCAAAAATAACCTCATTAGATAAGTCTAGCCTGGTAAAGTAGAAATAAAACTGAATTAGTACTATGTAGGGGATTTGGGATATGACTGATGGCCTTCACTCAGGCTTCAAAGCATTATTAACAAGCTGTAATGAAAACCTTGTCATTCTTTTGTACAATGCTAATCAACCTTTCTGGTAGTCAAGAAGAAAATTACTTACCAAGCCAATTAACCACATCCCTGGGGAGTTTAAATAGTTAAGAAACTCCAAGTGAGGAATCAGCATAGGAAGAATCAGGTCCCTGAGAGGGAGTCTCTTTTGGAAAACAGGAAATGATTTTCTTCTCCTCCTACCCTCTATCTGCTATGTAGATTTGAAATAGAGCTAGCTACTCAATCAATAGGAGACAAGGAGACATTGCATTTAGCAGGGTGCAGAGATACACATTCCAGACAAAGACACAGAGAGGCAGATACTCAAAGGAGAAAGCAGTTTTGAGAAATGAAACCCTTGACAGACAACTGAGGAGAGTCAGATTATGGAGAAGAAAAAATGAAACTTAGCTGAGCAATCCACCCTATACTGAAGGGGAACTACTAGAGAATTCTATCAATAGAGAAAAGACGTCTGAGCTTTGCAATTCTAGGAGCTGTGACTTGTCTTTGCCACACATAAATTCTATACATATGCCTTACTGATGGGGGTATGAAATTGTGTTCCCTTTAATCTGTAAAATTAACACTCTAAAATTGTGTACCCTTTGAGCTATAAAGAAGGAAGTTTCAAGTCTCAGGCCCTCCTGGGAAGCATATCTCCCCAGACTTCAGAGAGTCTATGAGAGAGAGCATATCCTCCTGGCTTGCCTTTTTTTTTTAAGGTAAACCATCCCATTGATACCCTTTTCGGGGAATTCCAAACTCCAGAACCCTTCAAAAATGATTTCCCATTCAATTGGAGTCCCCCTAGGCCTGGGGACTTTGGCTTTCTTTTCAACCTGAAACTGGAACCTCAAGATTGCCATTAAAGGGCAATTTTAAACTCACTTCTTTGCAGAATGTCCAAAGCAAGACTATGCCTTGTCGCTTGGTACAGCTGCGTGTAAGGATCCTGCCCACTGAGAAGACATTCTCTTCTCAGTGCTAACTTCCATTTCCCTAATAGGTCTTTGCTACTTAGCAAAGCTGACTTCTCATCCAAGAATAAACTTCTATTTTTGCCACCTAAAACTCTTCAGGTTTGTGAATTCTTTCATGAAGAACCTGCGTCTCTAACCGAAAGGGGATTTCTACAACTCTCTGACTGCCACTAGAACCCCACCTTACTATCATTGTGCTTAAGTTTGAGTTAGCTCTTCTCATAAATTCTGTGTATACTGGTATGAGAATACACACTATATTTATGGAAAGAATATTTTATAGCTACTATTTTTACTAATGCCTTTTGGCTGATTTTTATTTTTTTAAATTGTATTCTTTTTTTAAAAAATAGCTTTTTATTTTCAAAATACATGCAAAGATAGTTTTCAACAATCACCTGTGCAAAACCTTGTGCTCCAAATCCCTGTTCCTTCCTTTTCCCACAGCAAGCAATTCAATATAGATTAAACATGTGCAGTTTCTCTAAACATATTTCCACATCTATCATGCTATACAAGAAAAAAACAGATCAAAAAGGAGAAAAATGAGAAATCAAAAAAAAAAACAAGCAAACAACAACAAAAAAGGTGAAAACTCCATACTGTGATTCATACTCAATCCCCACAGTCCTCCTTCTGGATGAAGATGGCTTTCTCCATTACAAATCCACTAGAACTGGTCCAAATCAGCTCTTTGCTGAAAAGAACCAAGTCCATCAGAGTTGATTATTACATAATCTTATTTTTGCTGTGTACAGCGTTTTCTTGGTTCTACTCACTTCACTTACCATCAATTCATGTAAGTCTTTCCAGGCCTTTCTGAAATCATCCTGCTGGTTGTTTCTTATAGAACAATAATGTTCTATTACGTTCCTATACCATAACTTATTCAACCATTCCCCAAGTGATGGGCATTCACTCATTTTCCAGTTCTTAGCCACTACAAAAAGAGCTGCTACAAGCATTTTTGTACACGTGGGTCTTTTTCCCATTTTTATGATCTCTTTGGGATACAGATCCAGTAGAGATACTGTGGGAACAAAGGGTCTGTACAGTTTGATAGTCCTTTTGATATAGTTCCAAAGCTTTCCACTTCACAACTTCACCAATAATGTATCCCAGGTTTCCCTTCAACATTTAACATATCTTTTCCTGTCACCTTATGTTGGCTGATTAAAAAAAACAAACAAAAAAAACCCTGTTATTTATTTTAAATATATATATATATTTTTAGATAATGATGAATGTTGGAAGGAATGTGGGAAAACTGGGACACTGATAGATTGTTGGTGAAATTCTGGAGAGCGATTTGACATGAACTGATGCAAAGTGAAATGAGCAGGACCAGGAGATTATTATATACGGCAACAACAAGATTATATGACAATAAATTCTTATGGACGTGGCTCTCTTCAATGATGAGATGATTCAAACTAGTTCCACTTGTTCAGTGATGAAGAGAGCCATGTATACCCAGAGAGAGGACTGTGGGAACAGAGAATGGAACACAACATAGCATCTTCACTCTCTCTGTTGTTATTTGTTTGCATTTTGTTTTCTTTCTCAGTTTTTCTTTTTCTTCCTTCTTGATCTGATTTTTCTTGAGCAACCATATAAATGTATAAATATGTATATACATATTAGATCTAACATGTATTTCAACATATTTAACATGTTTTGGATTACCTGCCAGATGGAAGAGGAAGTGAGGAGAAAGGGAAATTTTTCAACAAAAGATTATACAAGGGTCAATGTTGGGAAAATTACCCATGTATATGCTTTGTAAATAAAAAGCTTTAATAAAAAATATTTTTCTTTTTACATTTTTAATTTTAAAATTTAAATTATATTAAAATATTAAATTAAAAAATGTTCCAGATTCTTATTCTTTCCCCACCCCTTCATTATTGATTGAGAAGGCAAACAATGTACAAATTATATATAATATATAATTATATATGTGTGTGTGTGTATGTGTGTGTGTGTGTAAAATCATGCAAGATACTAACCACATCACACATAAAAAAATTAAGAAAGTGAAAAAAATATATATTTTAATTTGAACTCAGAGTGCATCAGTTCTCTTTCTGGAGATGGATAACATTTTTTAATCATGATTCATATGGAATTGCCTTCACTCATATTGATCAGTGTAGCCAAGTTTTTTAGCTAATCATCATACAACATTGTTATTAATGTGCACTTTGTTCTTCTAGCTCATTTCACTTCATTTTGCATCAGTTTATATGTCTTGTTTCTGAAACCCCCCAACTTATGTCATTTCTTATAACATAATAGTACTCCATCACAATCATATACCACAACATATTCACTTACTTTCCAATTGATGGGGAGCCCCTCAATTTTCAGATCACAAAAAGGGCTGTTAATAAATATTTTTCTACATATGGATCTTTTTCTGTTTATTTAATTTCTTTGGAATATAGACCTATTGGTATTATTGCTGGCTCTATAGTCTTTGGCACATAGATTCATATTGTTCTCCAGAATAATTAGAGCAATTTTCCTCACCACCAACATGCAAGATACTAACCACATCACACATAAAAAAATTAAGAAAGTGAAAAATTTTGTACCTATTTTACCTCATTGATGTCAACATTTGTCACTTCAGATAGACATAAAGTAGCACTTCAGACTTGTTTTAACTTTCATTTCTCTAATCAATAGTGATTTAGAGCATTTTTAAGTGTGACTAGATGACTTTGATTTCTTCTTTTGAAAACTGCCTGTTTATATTCTTTACCAATCATCAACTGAGGTGTGACTTATTTTTTTAAATTTGACTCAGTTTCCTGTGTATTTGAGAAATGAGGCCTGTATGAGAGAAATATGCTATCAATAGCTTTTGGATATTACTTCATTGTCTATGATACATTTTATCAAAATGTAGTTTCCCTGATTATTTCTTGTAATTATGTCTATTTGTCTGAGATCATGATTGCTACCCCTATCTTTCTTACTTCAGCTAAAGCATAACAGATTCTGTTCCAGCCCCTTATTTTAATTCTATGTATTTTTCTGTTTCAAGTGTGTCTCTTGTAAACAGCTATTTTCTTCTATTTATTTTCCTTTCTTGCTTTTTATCATTTCCTTCCTAAAAAGGCTGTTTGGCTTCCGACCATCACCTCCCTTAATTTACCCTTCCCTTTATCTCTTTCCTTCCCTCATGTCTCTTTTTTCTCCCCTCTCCTATTTCTCTATTGGATAAGATAAATTTCTTTAACCAACCCTGAGTGTGTGTGTGTGTGTGTGTGTGTGTGTGTGTGTGTGTGTGTGTGTGTGTGTGTACTTGCTTATTTGAACCAATTCTGATGAAACTGAGGTTCAAGAACTGCCTACTCCATCATTTCCCTCTCCACTATAAAAGCTCTTCCCTATGCACATTTTTTAATGTGAGATAATTTCCCCCATTCTACTTCTCTCTTTCCCTTTCTTCCAAAGTATCTTTTTTTTCTCATTCTGCTATTTTCTTTTGAAAATCATTCCAACACAATCAACTCACACCGTGCCCTCTGTTTATGTAGAATCTGTCTGCTCTAAAAATGATAAAATTCTTAGGAATATAAAATTTAACTTTATTGAATCCTTTATGATTACTCTTTCATGTTTACTTTTATGTTTCTCTTGAGTTGTCTATTTGAATGTAAAACTTTTTTATTTAGCTCTGACCTTTTAATCAGGAATGCCTGGAAGTCCCATTTCATTAATATTCATTTTCTCCCTTGAATTTACTCAATTTTGCTGATAGTTTATTTTTTATTGTAATCCTAGCTCCTTTTTCCTTTTGGAGTGTCATATTTCATATCCTCCAGTCCTTTATCATGGAAGCTGCTGATCTCTCCATAATCTATTTTCCAAGTAAATTGTTTTTCCAATAAACTATTACACATTTTCTCCTATTTTTTTTTATTTTTATTTTATTGTTTCTTGATATCCCATGGAGTCATTAGCTTACACTTTCTCAATTCTAATTTTTAAGAAATGATTTTCTTTAGTTTTTGTACCTCTTTTTCTATTTGGTCAATTTTATTTTTTAAGGAGTTTGAAAATGGATTTTTGTGTTTTCTTTGCTATTTTGACTTGTAATGGGCCAGAACTCTGGAGACATATACTTAAGGCAACGATTAACAAGGTATTAATTCAGTGAAATTGATAAAACAAATACTAGATTAGCATAGTGATTAATAGTTCTCTAGTTCAGTATGATTGATTTAATTTTAATTTTACAACAAATAATGGTTCCCTAGTGATGTAATGATTGGCTTATGCTCAATATTATGAATTGAATTAATTGTAATGAATTATTTAAACTAGGGACAAACTCAGCCACAGAGAGACCAGTCTCATAGTAGCTTTCCTGCCTTCATCACTTCTCCACTAAGACCAATGACTTAGGCTGGTCCTGAGATCCTCCAGAGAGCTAGTCTGGATACTATATTTTAATCCACCCCAGTGTAGGGACTCTAGAAAGTAATGGTACATTTTGTCACCCCAAGTTGGGGACTCTAGAAAGCAGGACATTACATTTGGATGTACAGACTGCTGACTGGCTGGCTGACTGAGACTACTGACGTAGACTGGGAGACTGAAGGAGACAATAAAGACTTTGGACTTTATACCTGACTTTTCTTGTGGGGATTATTCTGCTGAGACCAAGGCTGTTCCGAAGGCCCTCCAGAAAATTAACCAGAACATTACATTGACCTATTCTTTTTTTTTTTTTTTTTAAGGTGATTCGTTTTTTAGACATTATTTTAAAATTGTTTAAAGGGGAAGTGGGGAGAGCTCAGGTAAACCTTTGCCTTTTCTCTGCTATCTTGGCTCTACCTCAAGGAAGAGATAATTTAAGAATTATTGAGCTACCTAAAAGAATTGCTCTCCCCAATGATCCAAGACAAATCTAAAGGACTTAACAATGAAAAATGCTATACCTTTCTAGAGAAAGAACTGATGGAGTCTGAATACAGATCAAAACATGCTTTTTAAACTTTGTTTATTTTCCTTTTTATATTTATGTATTCTTGGGGGCAGCTAGGTGGTGCAGTGGATAGAGCACCAGCCCTGAATTCAGGAGGACCCGAGTTCAAATCTGGTCTCAGACACTTAACACTTCCTAGCTGTGTGACCCTGGGCAAGTCACTTAACCCCAGCCTCAGAAAAAGAAAAAATATATATACTTATGTATTCTTTTTTTGTTTTTTGGTCTGTTTTTTTTTTTTTTTTTTTTTTTTTTTTACAACATAACTAATATAGAAATATGTTGTGCAGACTGCACATATGGAGAGAGAGGAAGAGACTTTGGAACTTAAATAAAAAAACAAATATAAAATTGTTTTTGTGTGTAAATAGGAAAAATAAAATATTAAGACAAAAATGATCTCTTCTCAATCTATTTTCCATGTTAGTTATTTTTTTTGGTTGAGAAAATTCACATTTTTCTATTGTTTCATTCTTTTTCTTTGTTTTATTGTTCCTTGGAGTTTCATGGATTCATTAACTTCCACTTGCCCGATTATAATTTAAGGAATTATTTTCTTTGGTGAGCTTTCATATTTCCTCTTCTATTTGGCCAACTCTGTTTTTTAAGATATTATTTTCTTCAATATTTTTATTTCCCCCCCTTTAACCAATTTGTTAATTCTCTTCATAATTTTCTTGTATTACTTTCATTTCTTTCCCCAATTTTCTCTTTATTACTCTTTTCTCTTTCTTGAATGCTTCTAGGAATTCTAGTTGGGCTTTGAACCAATTAACATTTATCTTTCTGTCTTTGATTATAGGTGTTTTTACACTGTTGTCTTTTAAGTTTTATTTTGGTCTTCCCTGACACCATAGTAGCTTTTAATGATCATTTTTTAAAAATTGTTTGCTCATTTTCCAGTCTGTTTCTTGACTTGGTAGTTCTGGGATTTGCAAGTTTTTGATATATTCCAAGATGTTATGACTGGGGAGAAGTGGGATCACTACTCTTCTGATATGCACTCTGGTATTTACAGGTAGGCCCCAGGTCTCCTGCAGCCACAAGCCCTACTGATCCTTTTGATCCTGGAATTGTAAACAAGGCCACTTCTCTCCTATAGCTATAAGTGCTCTCTGCTTTGGAAGTGGGCCTTGGGACCCTCTTTTCTTATGATTAACCATAAGTATTCCTCTTTATTCTAGAACTATATTCCAAAACTGTATATGGGCAGTAGAATTGACCATCAGTGTCATTGGCACCCAGTATGATCAAAGGGTCTCTTGTAATTTCTTTCTAATCATCTCTGACTCCCTTACTGTTTCTGGGCTGAGAGCTGATGAAGTTGTTACTACTACTACTACAGGCCCCTTCCAAAACCTACTGCTTAGTACTGCTGCTGTGCTCAGAATGGGTCCTCACCCTAGTGTCACAGATCTCTTCTACAGATCTCTTAATTACTTTAAACTGGAAAAAATGTTTCACTATGACCTTTTGTTGTCTCTGCTACTCCAAAATTTTATTTGAGGCATTATAATTAAATTTCAATTTTTAAATGTAAATTATTTTGGGGGGGTAATCCTGGAAAAGGCACTATAATGTTATCATCATTTTAGAGTTGGAAGGAACTTTAGTCCAATCTCTTAATTTTATGGATGTGGAAATTGAAGCAGAGAAAGGTTCAATCACTCACCTATGATTACAGCTAGTAAAAGAGTCTGATTCAAATTTTGATCTATTGATTCCATAACTAGTGCTTTAATTGAGAGTTAGAAAACATGTGTCCCACTCCTGGATTTGTCCCTAACTTGCTGATATGCCATTTTATCTCTTTAAGTCTAAATTTCTTATGAATTATGGAAAATAATAATTCAAGTACCTAACTAACAGGGTCATTGGAAAATGGGAGTCAAATAAAATAATGTATGTAGTATTAGAGAGACAATGAGGCATAGTATAAAAAATCCTAGACCTAGAAGCAGGAGATCTGCATCTAATCCAAGTACCACTGTTTATTATTTGTGTAACCATAAATAATTCAATTAACTTTTTTGAGCCTTAGTTTTCTAATTTGTAAAATAATGGAGATAATAATTGTTTTTACTTATAAAGCTTAGCTTACAGGATTGTGAGTGTAAGCATTTTTCAATACCTTAAAATACTCCAACATTATATTTTCCAAGACTTTTTCCAGAGCTAACTGTCTATGTTTCACTAAAATCCTGGGATTTTGTGAATAAAAGAAAAAGGAAAAAAAGATAATGAATGGAGGTTGAGCAAAGAGCAAAAGGGGGTAGGAAGGGATGGAGAGATTGGAGAAGGAGCTACTCCTAGATTGAAAATGAAATCAAAGGAAAAATTGTGCCCTCAGTGGCTGGAAGTCTCACCTACTTTCAGTGATTTTCAGGCTCTTCATGCAAATCTAAGCAAACAATTTCCCCCGGCCTCATTTGGAGCACCAGGAGGGCTGATTCGATTTCAGGAGCAGTGGGGGACAGTCATCGGCCAAGCAGCTCCATCCTGAAAACTGGAGATAAGAGGCAGGAGAGGGCTACAATGCTAATTTGACATTTTCAGCCTACAGCTTTTCAGATCACACACACACACACACACACACACACACACACACACACACACACATGCACGCACACACACACTTAACAAAGACCTACATAGCTCTGCAGCAACCTCAAGTCTCTCCTTCTCACCATTTGCTTTTCTGTCCCCAAGAATCCCTAGCGCAAACTCGAATCTTTTCCTAAAGATGAAGATGAAGACTGTTGATAATCCCCATAAATTAGGAATTTTAGACCAGATATCATCCCTTGCGTGGGGATGAAATAAGATGAAGACAGAGGCAGTGAGAACTGAGTGATGGAGATAATGAGATGGTAGCATCTAGCATCTGGGCAGGAAGGAGTGAATTTCAAAGGAAGATAAAAGGTGAGGGATGGTGGGAGCAGGGAGGTTGTCAACTCCTTTTCTGATCTTGTTTGTGGGGGAAAAGGAGAAAAGTTCTTGCCACCAGAATGAAACTTTTAGGAAAAGGTAGGTTTCAGTAAGTATCGGAATATGGCAGAAATGTGAGGGGAACAGGTCTAGGATAAAGTCTGTTAACAATAAAGGATGTTTCCAAAAGGTATAGTAGAAAAGAAGGTGAAAGAGGATAGGGCTGGAGGGCTACAGCTGAGTTTCTTAAGGGAAGGAGATAGCTCAGGCATACCACTTTCATCATTATTCCTCTCCCCAACTCCTTCCCAGGCTGATCCTGGGCAGTACACATGGCCAGATAATGCATTTGGGACAGTCTACCCTGGTGGTAAGGCAGGTGCTAGGGGAGGGCCTTTGATGGCATAGGATTCTAGAGGGCCACGTAAAAGATGAGGGTAGAGAATATTAGATGTTGATGTTTATGATAACTCATTTATATACTATTTTTCTTTTGACAAATTACTTTCTTCACAATATCCCTATGAGCAAATAATATCATAACATTCCCATTTTACAGCTGATGAAATTGAGACTCCAAGAAGTGAGGTACCTTGAATCAAATCATACAGTTGGTGAATGGCAGTTGGTCAGTCAGTAAACTGGTATTTATTATACCTACTATGAACCTAGGCACTTTGCTAAGTGTTATATGCATATGAGTAAGGCAAAAAAGTAATCTCTGCTCTCAAGGCACTGTGTGGAGAAAGATATGGTGAAGAACTTACAGATTAAGCACATATTGATCAGAGACTGCTAGCTAACAGTAAACCAGACAATAGGCCCCAGTCACGTGAAGGCCTAGGCTGCATTCTATTGCCAAATATAGCATGAAGTGACCAAAGGTTGTAAATCATCTGCCTTCCACTGACCAAAATGGGAGGAGTGCAGAATTGTATGACCAATCACAACTTATGGAGGGTAGGATTTTGGAGGTTCTTTGTCTGAAATGTATAAAAGTTGTAAACGTCTTCAAGAGAGTGGCTCTCTCCTGCTGTGAATCTGGCTCACAGACCAGGATGGGGTCCGCTTCTTGAGATTTTAATAAATAATTCTGCTTTTCTATGAGTGATCTCTGAGTAGTCATTTTTGGGTAGGATTTTCTATCCCTCACAGCACCCACAGTCTAATGAAGGAGACATTACGCAAACAATTGTGTAGAAAAAAAAGAAACATACAGTATAAATTGGAAAAATAAGGGAAAGACATTAGTGGAGAATGAGAAAAGGTTTCCTGCAGAAGGTAGGATCTCTGTTGAGACATGAAGGTAGCCAAGGGAAGCTAGGCGCAGAGGATGAAGGAGAGCATTCAAGCATGTTGGATAATTGGGGAAAATGACTACAGATAGGAGAAGGGATGTTTGATTCAAGGAATAGCAAGGAGGCCAGTGTCATTGGATCATTTTATACTTAGGAATGTATAAGAAGCCTGGAAATGTAGGAAAGAGTGAACCCCGGAAGATCACACATTAGCTGTGTGAACCTGGACAAGTCACTCAATCTCGTTTGCCTCAATTTCTCCTTTAAAAAAAAAAAAAAAAGAGCTGGAGAAGGAAATGGCAAAAAAAAAAAAAAAAACTCCAGCATCTTTGCCAAGAAAATTGCAAATAGAGTCACAAAGAGCCTGATACAATTGAAAAAACAACTAAGAACTGAATAATAAGAAGGACACCATCAGTAGGTCCAAAAGGTAAAAACTACTTAATAATTCCTTTCAATTTTTCATGTAGTAGATGATAGATACAATCCACATAAAAACTCTTTGGATAGGAATCATTTTTAAGGATCTAAAGGAATCCTGAAATCAATCTAACTCCTAGCTCCTCAGGAAGCATTAAAGGATGGTGACAAACAACTCTGTTGTTGAGTACGAGAGTCTCAATAGTCAGAAAACAGACACATGTAATAGAAACCCTTCTATAAGCATGATCTGTTAGAGAAGCAGTGTGGTGTGGCAAAATGGGTAATGGATGATTCCAGTCTCAACCAATATAATGACAAATTAGGAGAGAAACAAAAAATGAGAAGACATGGATTACAATGGAAGAAATCCCAATCTGAGTTATTTAAAAAGACAACCAAGAATATAGTCTATCCTTGGCTAGCCATGTTTGATGTTTTATTGTCCCATCAAGGACCACTTCTTCACACTTCATAAAGGACTAACAAAGTGTAGTATCCTCCTACTTAACACATTAAAGATTTGTAGTCTCCTTTACCTGACACTTCAGTGATTTTATCAGCTGGACTGGGAAAGAAATTGTGTCTTACTCAACTCACTAACCCCATTTGTTTACATTTTATCAGGATGTATACAGTACATTGAGGGTATTGTGACTAGATCTTCATGGTCTCATTTGCCTTTATTATTCTAAGATTTCAGAGGATAGGGCCAAAATAGTCCCAGGAGCATTGGTATTTGCAGTGCAGAGTAGAACTCCTCTTGTGGAGGAGCCTGAAATGTCCATAGCATCTTTTATAACTTTGAGGGTGGGTGGTGGAGACAATGGTTGTTTAAGTTCTAGCACTTTTCTACTTAGGTTATTGAGTCCTCTTGAGGAAATGGATAGAAAGCAGTGAATTTGGAGTCAGAAGACCTGGAATCAAGTGTTGACTGTCACTTTTTGGTTGTGTAGCTTTGGGCAAGTTACAACTTTCTCAGATTTAATTTCCTCATCTTTAAAATGGGGTTTTATAATACTGATATTATCTATCTTATAGGTTTATTTAAGGGGTAAACTGTGAAAGAATTTTATATTCTTTGAAAACATAAAGGGCTACATTAGTGTGAACTATCATCATCATCAATATCCTCTTTTTTCATTAGAGATGCAGAATGACTAGAGTTAGGGAAATAACTGCAAGAAAAGTGTATTGAAGCTTTGCAAAAGGTCCTCTTAGCATCTCATTCCATATCTTAACTCTTCAACCCCCCAACTCCCAGTTGAGCCTTTAGGACTTCTTGGCCTTTCCATCTCCCCTGCAGCTGAAGTTTCTTTCATGTGCTATTTCTCTCTATTATAGTGTAAGCTCTTTGAGAATAGGGACTATTTCATTTCTCTTATTTGTATTTCCAGTGCTTGGCACTTGGTAAACATGTAATAATTTCTTTTTAATTTATTCATTCATAAAATAAAAGCCAGTTTTTGGATGAGTCAAGGACACTCAGTGACCCAGGAGTCTTGCAATGGTAATTAATTGTTTTCCCAAAGAAGGGATTCTGATGAATCCCAATGCTTCTTTTAAAAAGAGTTTTATTAACATCTTTTGTCAATGCATCTTTTACAAACACATTTAAAATCTATTGAACAGGATTTTATCTTATTGCAAAGTCCTTTTTCTTATCTGTATTCTTACTTGTTCCATAGGCAGAAATTATTTTTGTATACTTATAAAAGTCTCTATTCTATTGCCTGTATAAGTGAAGTTCTGATTCTCCTTGATTGGCAAGAATAGGTCCCAGCCAAACCCTAATTAGTCATTGTTTGGGTCCTGATTGACTCAGAATTAATGTAATTAGTAATTATTTCTCTTTGGGCCAGAAACCTTGAGGGACATCCCCTCCCAGATTTATTGATTTAGATTATTTTTTGACTAGGTGAAAGAAGATATTCTTTGCCTCAATTGCTACCTAACCTTGACCACCAATGTGTATCATACAAATTGACCTGTTAAAGACCTTTGGTTAAAAAGGTCAAGGTCTCCCACTGCATCCAGGGCTTCTGGTTATCCTGATCTTTATCTGACCACTGAATCCAGATGGCTCTGGAGGGAAAAGTGAGGCAGGTGACTTTGCACAGCTCTCTTTCACTTAAATCCACTTCACTTTATTAACATGTCTTGGTCATGGTCCTCTTGTGAATATAATAAACAAGTGTCTACCAAGAACTCCATGAAGCTGCAGGTGAGTCAGGATACATTTCTATTTTATTAACATTTTATTAACATTCTTGCAAGAGTGGATATCCAAAAAATGGGCATATCTGTTGAGACAAATAAACAACCTTTTATTTCCTATTCCTGTTTTGCATTTCCCTCCTGTTGCTCCACTGACTGGGTACCACAGTATTTGGAGTCTTATTTGGAGCAACTAAACTCCCAACATTTTGGAGCCCTCTTTCTCCTTATTTTAAGCCAGTTCCAACCAGTTTTAACTAGGCCAGTTTCTGTCAGGTATCCACACCCTAATAAGTGTTCAAAGGGTGGTAGCAGGTTTTTAGTGCTCTGTAGTAGAATTTAGTGATTAGGTATATTCACAATATCAGAGAAGGGGTCATCTATGTGAGTATCTTTGAGGAGAATGTCCTCTGTAGTGAGCTGTCGTCTCCAGAAGCTGCTGGATCACTCTCTGGGAAGAGATCTGCTGTGTCTACTCAAATCTCTCAGACAGATTCTTCTTCCTGTAGTGAACCGTTGTCTCCAGGTAGTTGCTGTTAACTCTTGTCCAGAGAAGTGACTTCCCTTCCTGCAGAGAGCCGACTTCCCTTCCTGCAGAGAGCTGCGTCAAGCCAGATGTAGTGCAGAGTCTTTTCCTCTTTAACTCTTGTCCTTCTCCAGTCCAATCTGCCCTCCAGGCCCAATGTTGTGTCTTTTATCCTCCCAGAGAATGGGGGTGGGATAATGCAAGGGCTTCTGGGAATAACCACTTCAGCCAATGAGCTTACTCCTTCTATCAAGTCAACCTGAGTTCTCACCTTGCAATTGTCCAGACAACCTGAATTCTCACCTTGTCACTGTCCAGACAACCTGAGTTCTCACCTAGTAATCCTAACAGTTCTCCAATACTTCATTATGGATTTGGGACTGATTTTGAATTCCCAAAGACTATGACAGCAGGATCCAAGTTCTGGTATATCCAATAAAGTTGAAAAGCTTCAAACAGAAGTCCAGAATTCATTATTTAACCACTAGCTTATTGAGGGAATGATAACTTGAGAGTGGACTATGAGGTTATGAATATGTATGGGGAGGGGGAGGAAAAAATGAAATGAGAGATGTGCAGGTACACAGAAACTATGAAACATTTATTAAATTTTCTGTTCCTTGCATATGAAACTCCATCTTCCACCTCAAAGGTGTTCAGTTGCTATCTCTATACTACAATGCTTTCCTTTCTCAATTCTATCTCCTGGCTTTGTTTAAGTTTCAGCTAAAGCCCTACTTTCTGCAAGGTGTTTCTCAGTTCTGCTTAATTTTAGTGCCTTTCCTTTGAGCCATATCTTGTGTCCACATCATTGTTTCTGTAGAAAATGTGCTTAATTAAAAATTGTTGGATGTACATTTTATTTTTGTTTTTGAAAATCCATTTGTTCAATATTTGGGAATATATCTACCAAAGGAAAGTCAGGAATTATATGAGCAAAATTACAAAACACTTGCCACAAAAATAAAGTCAGATTTAAATAATTGGAAAGACATTCAGTGCTCTTGGATAGGCCTAGCGAATATAATTAAGATGACAATACTCCCTAAACTAATCTATTTATTTAGTGCTATACCAATCAGACTCCCAAGAAACTATTTTAATGACCTAGAAAAAATAACAACAGAATTCATATGGAACAACAAAAGGTCGAGAATTTCAAGGGAAGTAATGAAAAAAAAAAATCAAATGAAGGTGGCCTAGCTGTACCTGATCTAGAACTATATTATAAAGCAACAGTCACCAAAACCATTTGGTATTGGCTAAGAAATAGACTAGTTGATCAGTGGAATAGGTTAGGTTCACAGGGCAAGATAGTGAATAAAAATAGCAATCTAGTGTTTGACAAATCCAAAGATCCCAACTTCTGGGATAAGAATTCATTATTTGACAAAAACTGCTGGGAAAATTGGAAATTAGTATGGCAGAAACTAGGCATGGACCCACATTTAACACCACATACTAAGATCAAAATGGGTCCATGATTTAGGCATAAAGAACAAGATCATAAATAAATTGGAGGAACATGGGATGGTTTACCTCTCAGACTTGTGGAGGAGGAAGGAATTTGTGTCCAAAGGAGAACTAGAGAGCATTATTGATCACAAAATAGAAAATTTTGATTACATCAAATTAAAAAGCTTTTGCACAAACAAAACTAATGCAAACAAGATTAGAAGGGAAGTAACAAATTGGGAAAACATTTTTACAGTTAAAGGTTCTGATAAAGGCCTCATCTCCAAAATATACAGAGAATTGACTTTAATTTATAAGAAATCAAGCCATTCTCCAATTGATAAATGGTCAAAGGATATGAACAGACAATTCTCAAAGGATGAAATTGAAACTATTTCCACTCATATGAAAGAGTGTTCCAAATCACTATTGATCAGAGAAATGCAAATTAAGACAACTCTGAGATACCTCTACACACCTGTCAGATTGGCTAAGATGACAGGAACAAATAATGATGAATGTTGGAGGAGATATGGGAAAACTGGGACACTGATGCATTGCTGGTGGAGTTGTGAACGAATCCAACCATTCTGGAGAGCAATCTGGAATTATGCCCAAAAAGTTATCAAACTGTGCATACCCTTTGATCCAGCAGTGCTATTCCTGGGCTTATACCCCAAGGAAATACTAAAGAAGGGAAAGGGACCTGTATGTGCCAAAATGTTTGTGGCAGCCCTTTTTGTAGTGGCTAGAAACTGGAAGATGAACGGATGTCCATCAATTGGAGAATGGTTGGGTAAATTATGGTATATGAATGTTATGGAATATTATTGTTCTGTAAGAAATGACCAGCAGGAGGAATACAGAGAGGCTTGGAGAGACTTACATCAACTGATGCTGAGTGAAATGAGCAGAACTAGGAGATCATTATACACTTCAACAATGATACTGTATGAGGATGTATTCTGATGGAAGTGGATATCTTCAATATAGAGAAGAGCTAATCCAATTCCAATTGATCAATGGTGGACAGAATCAGCTACACCCAGAAAAGGAACACTGGGAAATGAGTGTAAACTGTTAGCATTTTTTTGTTTTTCTCCCCAGGTTATTTTTTACCTTCCGAATCCAATTCTTCCTTTGCAACAACAACAACAACAACAAACAACAAAATTCGGTTCTGCACATATATATTGTACCTAGGATATACTATAACATATTTAATATTTATGGGAATGCCTGCCATCTAGGGGAGGGGATGGAGGGAAGTAGGGGAAAATTCGGAACAGAAGGGAGTACAAGGGATAATGTTGTAAAAAATGTTATAATTATAAAATTAATAAAAAAAAAAGAAAAAGAAAAAGAAAAAGAAAATCCATTTGTTCACAGCTTTCTCAGTTCATGGCTTTCTCAGTTCATGACTGGTAGTTTGCATGTTGTCTTCCCATTAGATTGTGAGTATTATGTACTGATACATAGTAGGTTCTTAATAAATAACTTGGCTCAATTTAAAACACACAAGGGTCATGATTCTGCATCTGTGGAGGAAAAATCTGAAATGATTTCATGGATTTTTAAAAAGTATTGAAGGATATATATTCATTAATGATGACCCAATGGGTCCCACCAAGCAGGCCCAAACAGATAAAGATTTAGATAATTTGGGATTTAGTTGTTTGAAACCAATTTTAAGTTTCTGTTTCAGTAGTGACAATCCAGTCCTTCTTTACTTCTTTCCTTTCCCCAGACTCTGGAACACAGAAGGCTTTGAAGTGAAGGGCTGGCAGTTATGCTGTAACTGTTTACCAGACAAAATCAAAGGATTTCAAACCTGAATTCAAATCAGAGCATTTGCCTGCTGGGTACTCCTCATTAACAGGGCCTCTGATTCCAAGCTGCTAGCTAGCAGGCTAAGAGAGGGAGTGTGGAAAAAAATGGTGTATTTTATTGGCAGGTCAGAGCCAAACAGTAGTGATTGGAGAGGAAGGCACAGGATTGGAGGGGGCTGGAGTGAAAGAAAGCTGCTGGTCCTGGGCCACAAGGAAAGCTATTTAGGGCATAGGCAGAGCAAGCAGAGCTCCAGGGATTGTGCCCTCTCTATATCACAGAAAGAAATGATAGGATTTTAGGAATGATAATGCCTTGCAGAGTTTGAGGTTTATGACAACTAAACCCTCCCTGGAACTCCTTTTTCCCCATCTGTAAAATTTGTGGATTGGATTAGATAATCATTAAATTCCATTTCAACTTTATCTTTCAGTGTTTTATCTATCTATCCATCTTTGAGTTCTAAAATTATTTCTGATACACACAACTTTCTATAAGGTGTTTATCTCCTGTTGTTTATCCTTTCAAGGATATTTGCATTTTGACTGGGGAGAGAGCCTTAAGGAATTAGAAGCAATTAGTCACCAGCTAGGTGATTAAAGTCAATAATGTGATTTGGCAGTCAAAAGAGCTAATGTGATCTAGGTTGAATTTTTCAGAATGTGGGAGGTGATGGATGGTCCCTGGTTCAATGCCCCATTCAGATCCCACTTGAAAGAGCTTGTCCAATTCCCAGTGCTGGATTTTAGGAGCAATAAAAACAAATTGTAATAATTCAGAAAACGATAGCCATAATGATAGAAAGATTTGAAACTGACATTCTGCCTAAAAAGTGTCTTGGGGATGAGGAGCAGGCAAGGACAAATGAGCAATATTTAAATCAAATATTTAAAGGGTTGTCATGGGTAAGAGAGATTAGACTTGGTTTTCTTAGCCCCAAAAGGAAAAATTGGGATCAATAGGTAAAAGTTATAAGGAAGCATATTTTAGTTTTATGGAAGGAAAAACTTTCTAACAATGAGAATTGGCTAAAAGTAGAATGGATTATTTTGGTAGGTAGTAAGTTTCTTATCTATGGAGGTCTGCAAATGCAAACTGGATAACTATTTTTTAAAGAATGCTGTAGAGAAGAATCTAGTTTCAAGTTTTGAACTGGACTGGAAGATTAATAATGTTTCTTCTAACTCAGATTCTATGATTCTGTGATTCTTGGGAACAAATCTCTAATGGTGGAAATAGTGATAAGTCAACAAGTCAAATCAATCAGAACTTTATTTATTTATTAAGTGTCTACTATGTTGCTAAGCATTCTTATGATTAGGGATAAAAAAAATAGACAATCTCTGCTCTAGAGTTTATAATCTAATAAAATCTAGATAAGAATTGGGAGAAATTTTGGGGGGTGAGGGAAATTTTCTTGAATACAAATCACCTAGCAGATAACCATCGACTTTAATTATTATAAGGCTGGTTCACATCAGTAAAACAATGATAACATTTGTACTAATCATCTCATAAAGTTGTAAGCAAAACACTTTTTGTAATATGAAGTAGGAAATAAATGTAAGCAATTATTGTTATCTTTTTGAATATATGGGGAGGAAATGAACCTGGAGGTTCATTTTATTTGGGTTCCAGGAGGGATCCAAAAGAAGATAAAATCCACTTTTCCCCCAAGGAAAATAGTACTTACTTCCTTAAACAGATCTGTAATTTTACCTGTTCATTTAAAAAAAAAAAATTCTCTTGTGGAATATTTACCCATGGCAGTACATCCAGAGAGTAAGTCTGACTTCATAAAAGCTAAAATCAATTTACTTGTCACTAGCAATAAACTAATTTCTAAGGAAACAGTTAAGAGAGAGAAAAAAAAAAAGCTTATTCTCTTTCTTAGCCACTTATCACTCTTCTTCATAAGTAGTCATATTTGAATCTGATGAGATAACAGGGAACCAAATGATGAGGTAAATACTTAATGATGAGGTACATACCTCAATAGGATTAATTGAGGTCTAGTGGCAGGATTGGGGTACAGAGAGTCAAACGGAGCTCCCCTACAACCCTTTAGGATTTGGCACAACGATACACTGTTAAATCAGGTGTAGTGGTGGCGAGAATCCCCTGTAAATGAATTTACAGGCCAGAAAACCTAGATGGGTAAAAAGAGATTTATTGCAGGGTTTGGGAGCAAGTTTAAAGTCTGGTTAGTAAAAGGCATTAGATAGAAGAGGAAATACACCAGCCAGAGGTGGCAGGACAGAGAGTCTGTGATGCTAGGCATATTGTTGACATGTTTCAACTCTCTGCCAAGGGATGATTCCACCTTGGCTGTTTTATCTGCTTGAAGGGACATATGGGTGGAGCTCAGGTTGATTCCTCGAAGGCCAGAACCCACCAGGTGGGGATTGGGCTATCTGAGCAGATCTTGGGGGCTGAAAACCCAAGCCAGCTCAGATCCAGTGGAGCTGGGTACAAGCCCAAACTGGCTTGACCAGATCTTGAAATCAAAGCTCAGTCCCAAAGGGAGTTGGAGATCAGACAAGGAATCTCAAAGGGGCTATCACCCTCATCAAATCTACAGTGTCAATCAGGTTTTAATAGTCAGGAAGCTCTGAGTTAGGGTCAAGGCAGGAATGTTCTGCTCTGGGCAATTGCTCTTCTTGTTGTTCCTCTATCTTTCAGTTTATAAGAAACTTATCTCTGAGCTGAATAGGTCAGGTGGCTGGCAGTGGTATGATTACAAATGATCAAAGGTCACAGATTAATCTGGCTAGAGCCCTGTATGTATGTTTCAGGATTTCTAATGATAACTGGGATCTACAGAGAACGTCCCTTCACACAATCCTAGGGATGGAAGGTCGGCAGAATGAATCTTTACATATTGCTCTATCTGCAATTGTTTATCTTCGACTGTTTTTTTGCACAACAGAGAATTAGAAAGTACAGAAAACCTGTTGAACTTGATGAACTCCTATCCATATACTTCTTCCTCCTAAAACTATTTTTCACTGTTACTGTGATATTCATTTACTCTATACAGCTTAAATGTTCTCCCAGGCTATCATTTTCATCTCTTTGAAATCTTGACCCTAAAACTAACTAGCTCCATAAGTCTTCCGTATCTTCAAATTCTTTGTCTTTTTAGGATCTTGTCTTGTCCCACTTCTTTATCTGATAAACTATCTATACTTATTTTACTTCCTTTCCTCTGATTCATTTCTCAGTCCTCTGCAATCTGTCTTCCATTGTTAATACTTAATTGAAATTGCTTTCTCTAAGATTACAGATAATCTCTTAATTGTTAAATCTAATGCTTTTTTTTAGTCCTTCCTCTTCTTGACCTCTTTTTTAGCATGTAATATCATTGGGCTTCCTTTCTTCTTATATACTCTCTCCTTTAGTTTTTGTAACAGTATTTTCCCTAGGTTTTCCTACTTATTCTTTATCAAGTTTCTTTGCTTATCATCATCTGCTTCCCCACCCATAAGTATATATCAAGACTTTAGCCTAGTCTTCTTTTCTTATTCTGAATTCTCTTAATGATGTTAAATTTCCATGATCTTTGCTCTGCATGTCCTGGAACCAAGCATCCTTCTCTTACCTTTGCCCATTTTCTTAACCTGCCACAAGAAACCATGTGTGAGAGGTACTAAACCACTTAATTCTTTATACTTTGAAATCATATATCCTCATTTTTACTCAGACATTGTCTGTCCTGATGCCACATGTGTGCATCCTATCTCTACTCAACATCTCACTCCTTGGTCTGAACACTGTTAATGCTAAAGTCTTGGGTCTCTAGGTGAGATTGGCACAGAAAGCCTGAAGTACTGATAAAATTACACCCTGAGGCAAACAGGGAAAGGCATTGTTGGGGATCAGCTCAGCCTTATTGTCCCACGCTTACTGAAATCTTGGGTAATCTTGGGTAATCCAATCAGAAAGCCAATTGATGTCAAACTGATTTAATGTGGGAAGGGGAAGAGATCCCCTCTGCTCAGAGATACAGGTCCAAACATGAAAGAATTCTAGAACTCTGAAATCAGTGGCAAAAAGAAAGGCTTATTTTTCACTAAGAAGCTCTCTCTTAGTGGACAATCCTCAAGGAGGAAATTTGCAAAGAATGTGTAAACAGAAACCTATTTTATGAACAAATCTTAGGAGCTGGGGCAGTTTGAGCTGATTATCAGACCAAGATCTCCCAATTGAATGAAATCACTTTGAAGGCTTTTCCTAGAATTTGGAATTTCCTGAATCCAGCTACCCTAAAAGATCAATGGGGTGATTTGCCCAAGATCTCTAATTGAATGAGCCCCTTTTTTAGAAAAGACCCATCTGGAAAGTATGCTCCCTCCAAGACTCTCTGGAGTCTGAGACCCTGAATCTCCTCTCTTGTACACAGCAAAGGGGACACAGTTTCAGAGTGATTATTTTACAAATTAAAGGGGACACAGTTTCAGAGTTCATCCCATCGAACCCCCTTATAAATCTATCCATGGCCTACACCATCTTTGCAGAATCCATTTTGGGTTATCCCTTACAGTGTTCTGCCTTGTGGGGTCTTTCCTCTCACTCTTTACCCCCATGCCTATTGGTATCCCAGTTAATTGTGAATTCCACTCGGGAACTTGTCTTTTCCATTGTTAATTGTTAAAACTCCTTTCCTTGCTAACTATATGCTCCACCAAATTGATTTTGTATTTATCACTCCATATGCCCATTCTACTTCTGTGCTTTGTGTGTAATCTCTTCTCATAAATAAATCTACATTTTGGCAAAGGAAAAAGCCATTATGTACTTGTCACATGATAGAATCCCAACATTTATTGCCTATTCCAATCTCATCATTTGGTGCTGAACACCAATCACATCAATATCAACACTAACATGGTTTCTTGAAAGGGTATGCCCTTGAAAGGGACTTGACTTGTTCCATTTTTGTGATTTTCCAGATTAGAAAAAAGCTCTTAGTCTTACCACTTCCAATAAGTATTGTCTTTTCCAAAAGAATGTAAACTTCTTGAGGACAAGGGTTTTCTAGTTTTTGTATTTGAATCTCTAGCACTTAAAACAGTGCTTGCCATATGATAAATGCTTTTTTCATTGTCATTAAATCATTTTTATGCAAATGATTTCCATTATTATACATACAATCCTAATCTCTTTTCTGAGCTCCCTTCTTGTATCACCCACTTGCCCTTTGGACATTTTCATGAGTTTACTCCTTGAACATCTCAAATTCAACATGTCCAAGATGGAACTTAAATCTACCTTTCCTGCAAATTTCTTTATTTCTAATGGCAGCAATACTACCTTTTCAAGCTACTAAGGTTCACTACCTCAAAATCAGCTTTGACTTTTTCCTTTCCTTCATTTATAATACCCAATCAATTTTCAAGCCTTGTCAATTCTACTCTTTCTAGGCTGTGAAAATGAGTTGGGGAGAGGGTATGATCATTTGCAACACTGACACTTTGTAGAACTGGGCATTTTATCTCTTGCCTCCATGCATTTTAATCTCTCTATTTTTTTCCTCACAGTTATAAGGCATGCCCTTATTGAGTATGTGTCTATGATGTTTCTCTTTGCTCCTAAACTTCTGGAGTCCATTGAAGTCTTTGGGTAATAGGACCAGTTCTAAGTTATTCTTTTAGTTTAAAGCCAGAGCATTTTAAAATAACTCTTTAGAGGCATGTGCTAGAGGGAAAAATACTTCTGGGCTTTCTTTTTTTTTTTTCTTTCAGTTATGAAATAACCTATTTCCCTTCAAAGTTTTGGCTATGAGGCCAAATACTGGAGTTTCTCAGTCATAGATACCAAATTCTTTTAAAACAAAGAGCAGAGACACTCCTAGTTAGTACCCTCAGACTCAAGTATATCTCCCCTTGGTTCTGAATTTCTTTGTTTTTGGCATTTCCCTGGGGAACTTATTCTAAATTAAGTGAGCATTTAAAAGATCTTCTGATTTAATCTCTCATTTAATGACTAAACTTAGTCATTATCCATTTTAAAACTATTAGTCCAATAACTATCAAAATATCTCTGGGGTTTAGGTTTCCCAGTTTTTTCAATTTGAGCCTTTTTTTGTTCTCCTTCGCAGTTGAATGGATAGGAAAAAGAAAGCAAAGTGAAGCCCAGGTTTGGGAGTGGGAAGGGAGACACAGGGGTATATTTATATTCACAATCCTGGTTTTTCAAATTTAAATATAATTGGCAAAGATTGAAAAGGCTATGAGTTTAGTCTTACATAAACACAAGAAAAAAATTCTCATTAAAGAGAAGATGAAAAACCGACAAGGTAGGTCATCTTAGTGAGTTCCTATCATTGTAGTCTTTAAATGGTGGCCAGATGTCACCTTGCAGAGATATTGAGGAATGTATTTCTCCTTTCAGGTAGAGGGTAGATAATATGACTCCTGAGGTGCCTTCCTCTTTCCGAGATACTATAAATCTATGAATACAAGTCTATGAATAGTAATACTAGTTTCCTCAAATGTTGTTGAGGGAAAAAGCTCTTTGTAAACACAGTATAAATGTGCATTACTATGTGTAATAAGAGGCATGCTGGTAGATGTTCAACAACTGACTCTCCAGAAAATGTACATCTCACACACTTTTTTTTTTTTTTTTTTTTTTTTTTTTTTTGCTGAGGCAATTGGGGTTACGTGACTTGCCCAGGGTCACACAGCTAGGAAGTATTATATGTCTGAGATCACATTTGAACTCAGGTCCTCCCGACTTCAGGGCTGGTGCTTTATCCACAGTGCCACCTAGCAGCTCCCATCTGATACACTTTTAAATTTAATCTACATTAATGCATTCTTTTTTTTCATCTACATTAACATTTTTCCCTCACTTTTTAAAATCCAAACATAACAAAACAATAAATGAAGCTCTGATTTGTGACATTGCTGATTCCTGAGATAAAGATTCACACTGGAAATTTAACAATTGTATCTCCTGGGCAAGTATATTCCCCACCATCATGATTGTTTTAAATGGCATGATCTCAAGAAACTCTTCATTCTGTAAGAGGAATTCAATTCTGTAATTTATACCTCCTCAAATAATTTTCTATCCTGGCTGCAAGACTTCATCATGCCCCTCTTCCAAGTTATCTTCACCCCTTACTTTTCAGCTTTTTTTTTTTTTTTGATGTGTTATCTTCTTTTATAAAATTGTGAGGTCCTTGAGAAATTATCTTATCCCTTTCTTTGTGTCCCCAGTGTTTAGGATAGTGCCTGGAACATAGTAGGTATTTAATAAATGTTTACTGAATGACTGAAGCTCTTGATTATGATCCACCTGTCAGAAAGAAATGGGTTCTTTCTGTGGTTCTATGGCTTACTACCTACATGACTTTGAGCAAATTATTTAAACTCTCTAAACTTTATGATTTTGATTTGTAAAATTAAAGGATAAGACAATGACCTGTGAGATTTCTTTCAATTTTCAATTAATCAATATTAAGTATTTATTAGTGCCAGACATTGTGCTAAATGCTGAAATATAAAACTATGACCACAAGGAATTCATAGTCTCCTAAGGAAGACAACAAACAAACATTTACAAATAAGTTGTAGGCAGGATAAATAGGAAATAATTAAAAGAGGGAAAGCAATACAATTAAGGAATTAGAGAAGAACTGTAGAAAGTGAGATTTTAGTAGGTACTTATCAGAAGCCAAAGAGATCAATTGTTAGAGCAGAGGGACAGCATTCCAGGAATGGGAGAGAGCCAAAGAAAATGCCTGAAATGGAGAGATTCAATATCTTTTGAGTGGAAAAGCCACTGAATTGACAGTTTATGGGAGGGAGAGGGGAATAAGATGTAAGAATACTAGAAAAGTAAAAGATGTAAGAATACTAGAAAAGTTAAGTTATGAAGAATTTTGCATGCCAGAACATTCTGTATTTGCTCCTGAAGACAATAGGAAGCCACTAGAATTTATTGAGTTGGGGGAAGAGCAGGGAGAGCATGATCACATCAGCATTTTAGGAAAATCATTGTCATGTCTGAATGGAGGATGTACTGGAGTGGAGAGAGATGGGAGGCAGGCAGAGCCACAAGCAAGCTATTACAATAGGCCAGGTGTGAGGTGATGATGAAGGCCTAGAATAATAGCAATGTCAAAATGGAGAAGGAAATATGGTTGTGAGATGTTACAAAAGTGAAATAAATCAACAGGCTTTGGCAGTGGCTTGGATATAGGGAATAATAGATAATGAGTCCAGGATGACTCCTAGGTTATAAACCTGGGACTAGAAGATATAGTGCTGCCCTTGACAATAAGGGGAATTAGGAGGCAGGGGAGGGGAAAAATAATGAGTTCAGTTTTGGATATGCTGAGTTTCAGATGTCTACTGTTCATCAGTTTAAGATGTCTAAAAGAGACTTGGAGATGAGAGATTGGAATTCAGTAGAGAAGTTAGAACAGGAAAGATAGATCTGAGAATTTTCAACATAGAGATGCAGATTAAATCCATGGAATTGATGTAGAGAAGCAATGTAGAGGAAGAAGAGGGCTCAGGACAGAACACTGAGGAATATTTACAACGAAAGGACATAATCTGGAGGAGAATTCAGCAAAGAAGACAAAGAGAGATAATATAATAAATACCAAAAGGTCCCAAAAACCTAGAGAAAAGATAGTGTCAAAGAGAGATAAAAAAGAATGAAGATTGAGAAAAGGTCATTGAATTTAATAGTTAAGAAATTATCATTAAATTTGGAGAGAGAGTTTTGGTGGAATTTGGTAGATTGCAAGGGGTTAAGAGAGTGAGAAGAAAGAATTCTGGTAGAGGCACCTACTGTATATGGCCTTTTCAAATTTTGCCATAAAGGGTAGAAAAGAGATAGTATGATAGTGGGAATAGAAGGATAAAATGAAGGTTTCATTTAGTTAATTCCTAGTTTCATTTAATTAATTAACTTCAATTAACATTTACAAAGAGATATAGTAAGAACAAAAGTATATATAAATACTTTCTCCCAACCCCTCAGGAGCACACTATTACCTAATTCTACCTCTGTGGGCTCAGACTTAACAGTTTCTATAACACATCTATCCTAGCAAGTTCATGTCCAAATGAGACATCATTACTGAGTGTATCTTGTCTCAGCTACCACTGGGCTGGATCCAAAAGGTCATTTCTTGGAGTTGCTGAGTTGGCTGCAAATTCCAGCATAGTCAACCATCAGACTTGAATTCCACTTGGAGACTACCAGCTCTTGGATTCCTGGACTCTGATATCACTTGCTTTAACCTTTCACTATGATTCACAAAATCATAACTCTAATGTTCTACACCTAAAAAAAAAAGTGACAATAACAACAACAACAAAACCAATTACCTGATATAAAGAACAGAGGTCCATATTTATATTTCTGATATCTCTGGCCTCAGGGATTTCCCAGTTTAATGAAGAGAGACTATTCAAATAAGTATATACAAACAGGACATATTCAGGATAAATTAGAGATACTCTCAAGGGGACTTCAAGGAAGTTAAGGAATCCAGGAGTCAGAAGGGAGGAGGAAAAGAATTCCAGGCTCAGGGAACAACCAATGCAAATGCATGGATCAAAGAGATGCAATGTCTTGGGTAAAGAAGAGCAAGGAAGCCTGCATCAGTGGCTCACAGAATCCATGGAGGTAGTAGAGTGGAGGGAAGTATGGTACAAAAAGACCAGAAAGGTAGGAAGTGGTTAGATTATGAAAGGCTTTAAAAGCCAGAGGATTTTCTATTTGATCCTGGAGGCAATAGGAATCCACTGGAATTTATTGAATAGGGGTGAGGAGTGGGGATGTCATCAATCATAGATGATCCTAACGTAACCTCAGAAATCATTTATTCCAATTTATATTTGAATAAGTATCCTTTCTTTGTGATATCTAACAGTGCTCTTTGCCTGAAGACCTAAAATGATGGGGAACCACTTCTTTCTGAGACAGTGCATGCTGTTTCTGGATGACTTAAATAGTAGAAAGTATTTCCTTACATTGTTCCCAAATTTGTTTCTTTGCAGCTTTCATCTATTATTATTCCTCATTTTACCTTTTGGGACCAAACTAAATAAGCCCAGTACTTTGTCCTCATGACAACTTTTCAAATATTCGAAGCTATCATGTTTGCTCTATCTTTTCTTTAAACAGCTCTAGTTCTTTTAACTGATCCTTATATGGTTAAGGTCCTTCACTATATTGGTTGTTTCCCTCTGGATAATACTCAGCTTATAAATGATCTTTCTAAAATGTGATTCCTAGAAATGAAAACAGTATTACAGGTGTAATCAGACCCTGACACAGTACAGTAGAATCATTACTTCTTTTGTCCTGGACACCTATAGGAATCATAAGTGTTCAGTAAATATATGCTGATTGCTTTCTGACACCCTTTGAATCACATGCAAATAAAATGCTAACTACAGGTCAAAGGAGATTCTAAGGTTTCTTTGAAAACTTAAATATTCCAGTCTAGAAATCAGGTCAAGAGTGGCCTGAAGATGAGACATGTCACCAAGAATATTTGAGTGAAGTATTTCCCCAGGGTGCATACTCTCTGCCAACAAGATTTGCTAAGAGAGTAGAGAGGAAAGGAGGGAAAGAAAAGGGCAGGGTGAGGGATAGGGAAAGCACACACCATTCAGCTTCTTTTCTATTCGTTGCCATGGAGCTGAATCAGGCACTGATACCTCAGAGGTGCAGGCTGTCTTTTGAGTGAAATAAAAAAGGAAGAAAGAAGATGAGCAGCTGAGGGAATGGGACTCTTGTTTAAATGCAAATATCTTGGAAAGGAAGCAATTATGGCAAGGGAACTTAGAAAAAATATAGTAAAGAAAATGAATTTGGGTTTGTCTGAAAAAAATCCCTTTTTTTCTTCCACTTACCTCGTATGATGATCCTCATTCAGTCTTCTGCAAAAGTGGGTAACTAGAAGCTATTGGTTATCAATAGAGTTTCTACTCTTTTTTGAGAAGATTCTTAAAAACCAAGATATAGAGATATTTTGTGATGGGGAGAGGCAAATATAGAAACAGAAGGTTAAAAGTTGTTCATACTGCAATTTGAAGTGTCAGAAATGGAGGTGATTTTCAGGCTATGTAGTATAGTAAAAGAATCTGAGTGTAGACATCAGAAGACCTAGGTTTCAGTCTTGGCTTTACCTTGATTATGTGATCTTGGTCTAATCTGATCATGTCGAGCCTCAATTTCTCTATATTTAAAATGTGGATAATACCAGTATTACAATTTCTATTGCACATAGTTATCATGAAGATCTGATGAGATGTTTGTAAGAAGCTTTTTGTATTCTGTAGGTTATATAGAAATGTCAGTTTTTATTGCTGTTTTTGACCAATCTGAAGTTAAGACTGGTGTCCAACCAGGCTAGATTAATGCAATCTGAAAAAGTATTTGGCCAGGTTTTGTAAAGAAAGCAAAAGGGAAAGAAAGGGGAAGGAGCCTCAGACTTAATGTTTTCTTTTCCTAGAAAACCTACTATATTGCTAAGTCAGCACCATTGGTTAGCTGGTCAGTGCCACCATAGCATACTGTATATTCTCATAAAAAGCTATTGCAGGTCTGCATAGGCATTCAATAAATACATCACGAATAACTGATTTCTGATATAAAATTAATCACATGTATGTCATATGTATACCATGCCATTTATAGAGAGCATAGCCTGGGGTCACAGAAAAGCATCTGATTCAGGAATCAGAAAACCAGAGTTTAAGTCCCAATAATGTGATTTTGAACAAATCACTTCCTCACTTTTGGAAATATTTCCTTCTTGGTAAAACAAAGATGATCATCCTATTTCATAAGATTGCTATGTAATAAAATAAGGTAATTTATCTATAATCCAATAAAATAGGAACCATTTTATAAATGAAAGCTGTGATTATTATTTTCTATTTCAGGGTTTTTCTTACCCTTTTCTTCAAATGTCATTTTTAGATATTTGGATATTTGAACCCTATTTGGCACTATGGGAGTTTTGAACTAATATCAGGGCATTCTTAAGCACTGACTTCGTAGAAATCTAAGCAGATAAACATAGGGAATTAGTTCCAAGACACAATCTTGGTATTTTCATTTCCCCTCTCTTATTCATTTCTTCAGGATCTGTCTGACTTTCTTATTTTAGTCCTTTTTGGAAAGTGAAAGAATTTTGTTCATAGTGCAGACTGATGCCAATTTAGCTATTGAGCTTTGGGACCACTGATTATTTATGACTTCTCTCTTATAGAACAGCTGGATCCCCCAGGAGGCCTATGGGGGCAAGAGGGGTCCCTTCCTGATATCTCTGAATGGATGTAAATGGCTTCATTAGATTGGGACCATTTGAGAGGCTCAGCAGGATAATGTGTTTGTCTCTGGTGTTCTGGGTTTTCAATTGCTGTCTGAATTGTCGGGCTGACTGTTTTTTCTTTATCGCTGCAGCCAGATAGAAACAAACATGGATGGAATTTCAAAGCTGTAAGGATTCTGAGAGACCATCTCATTTAACCATTACCTCCCCCTCCTTAACACTCTCTCTCCTCCTCTCTCTCCTGAGTCTTAGAGAGAGAGGAAATGACTTACCCAATGACTAGGAAGTAGCAGTGGCATGACTCCTGGCCCAGCATTCCTTCCCGTTGACCTGCTGCCTCCCATGCACATTTGGTTTTTTTTTTTTTGACTTCTGGGATTTATGAGGAATTACATTCACAAAAATGACTATATCTATTATATACCCCAAAGAAAAGCAACTACCTCTTTTGCTCATTTTAATATATTTCCTGATATGCATTTCTTCTTTGTCCCCACTTCCGCCCCTGACCTTGCTAGACTAATGAGCAGGAACTCATCTAAAACTGGCAAATAGGTGAAGGAGAAAGGGGGTAGAGAAGGGAGCAACTAATTTTGAGCTGCCTAGGGAAGGTATGAAAAATACTGAAGAGATAAAAAAAAAAAAGATAAAACATAGTAGGAAGAGGAGAAATCTCTCTGTATGCATGATCCTTCTCTGGAATGCATTCCACTATGCACTACTGATGAACAAGTCATGGGAGAGCGATAGGGGTTCTAGACGGCCCAGCCAATTAATCAGCTGCAACAGGAAACTGTTAAGAGTAGTTCCAAATAGCACTAGAGTGCTACTTGAAGAAAAGAAGTGGTTAGAATCCCAAGTTTCCTCAAATGAAAGGACATTGACCCTCCAAGATGGACAGCATTAGGATGCTTGCCAGTTCTGATGGAAATAGACAATGACTGTTTTGAATATCAGTAGTTAAACTGTGTTCCTGTAACTATGCATTTGGGATTCCCTTATTGGGTGAATAAAAAGCTACCTATGTCTGGGAGGAGCCTTAGTCCCATAGTAATCATAGTAGTTTTTAATATATTGTATTTATTTTGCTATTATGGTAGCTAGTTAGCACACTGGATAGAATATTGGATCTATAGACAAAAAAGATGATTTTGAATCCAGCCTTAGACACTGTGTGAACCTGAGTAAATCACTTAATATCTACCTCAAGTTACTTAATTACTTAATGTCTACCTCAGTCTCTTCAAATATAAAATGTGAATAATAATAGCATCTAGTCTCCAGGTTTGTTGTAAGGACCAAATGAGATAGTATAAAGAGCTGAAACTGAATAGGTGCACTGGAATCAGACTCTGGAGCACTTAAGGCTAATTACCTGTGGACAATACTCTATTAGCATATGCTAAGAAAATGGTCCTTCTCACTATTCCATGCTGGCTTGATCTTTTGGTGTATACCTCCCTACAATTGTAGGAGGGATTAGGAGGTGGAGTAAAACAAGCCAGAGTCACTTTGGAGTAAAATGAGGAAAAGGGAGGTCCGTGGAGGCTCAAGGCAGTTTCATCCATCTCCTCTACTTCTTTCCCTAAAGACCAAGAACTTTTGCTGATCCTGCCTCTGGCTGATCCTGAGGTTAATAGGGAGCTAACTCAAACTTCACAAGAGAGTAAGTATTTGTAAAGAACTTAGCATGGTATCTGGAATAGTTAGTAGCTGATAAATGCCTATTCCCTTACCACCTCCATGTGATTGGATTACTAAATCAAGAGTGCCCTCACATAGGCTATCCTATAGATAAAGAATTCATTATTTTAATTTTTTTACTTTATGTAAGATTATTTTATTAAATTTTTTTCACTTAAAATATTTTATTTTTTTCCAATTACATGTAAAGACAATTTTCAACATTTATTTTTGTAAGATTTTAAGTTCTAATTTTTCTCCTTTCCTTCTTTTCCTCTCCCTTTCCTAAGACAGAAAGCAAACTAATAGATATTATATGTGCACAATTATTTTTAATATATTTTCATATTAGTCATCTTGTAAAAGAAAAATCAAAACAAAAGGGAAAACCACAAGAAAAAAAACATAAAAAAAATAAGTAAGCTTCTTTCTCTGAATGTGAACAGCCTCTTCCATCCCAAATCTATTAGAATTGTCTTGGATCACCATATTGATGAAAAGAGCTAAGTTTGTCATAGTCAATCATCACACTGTTACTGTGTACAATATTCTTTTGGCTCTACTCACTTCACTCAGCATCAGTTTATGTAATATATAAAGAATTCTTAACCATTTTTTGTGTTATGTACCTCTTTAACAGTCTGATAAAACCTATGAAGCCTTTTCAGAATGCTTTTAAATGAATAAAATAAAATGCATAGGATTATAAAAGAAATCAGTTATATTGAAATACAATTCTCAAAATATTAAAAATAAGTTCACATGCCCAATTTGTGAACCCCTGTTCTAAACTAACAGGACTTTCAGTGCCATCTACAAAAATGATGGAGTTAAGAGATAGAGGGGAACAGATCTATGAGAACCTCAGAGTTTGTGATTTTTACCCTAGTGTTTTCTAGTGTTAAATGAAAGGAAAAAATAACTGCCAGAGTGAGGTTAAAATTGCCAGAATGTTGTGTTATTGAACATGTATAAGCAAATGACTAGAAGTGCACTTTAGTGGTTAAATGAATATATTAAAAACCAGAGCCAGAATTGGTGAGAGTAGAAAACTGTGTCCAAGATGCTAATGTCCCAGGGGATTTACTTCCTGGTTTTCACCCCCTAGTTATTGCCATTTGATCCCCCTGTTCTATCTCCGGCTCTCTTCCTTAGCCTCTAAGCTATCATATTGCTGGGTATCATGTCCATCATCTCTCTTCTCCAGGTGCTTTCCTGCCATCGGTGCTTTTTATCTCACTATTCCTGCCCTGGCTTGGGGACACATATCAAAAGGGATACCTTGGATGTCACACCAAATGTTGACCACTGCTTTTCAACATCCATACCCTCCTACATTCCCAGCCTTTCCTGCCCCACATTTCCACTGCCCTCTCTGTAGTTTTCCTCCAAAGTATGTGTGTGCATGTGTGCATGCCTGTGTGTTATGAAAATATCATTAGATTTAGAGTCAAAAGACCTTAGTTCAAGTTCCAACCTCATCATTTTCTAACTGTATGATTTTATGTGGGTCAAATTACTTCTCTGTGTTTCCTTATCTTTAAAATGACTTAGATTAGTTTGCCCATAAGATCCCGTTCAGCTCTAAATTTATCATCTAAATTTGGAACTCTAAATCTAGATTTATTCCTCTCACTTTCCTTCTATCTTTTGGTGCTCACTGAAACCTAGCTTTTTCCTGATAACACCACATCTCCTGGCACCTTCTCCAAAAACCAGCAGCAAATTCTTTCACATCCTTTGAAACACAAGGTCAGATGGTTGATTTTGCTTTGATCTTTGAACCTTTTCTTTGCCATTGTTACTCAGCAACCACTTTTAAAAGGTTTACTCTATCCTGTACCAATCCTTGTCACTGTCATCTATGAACTGTTAGGTCACCCTTTCTCATCTCCAATAAGTTTAGAATCTGGATCACAATCCTATTCTCCACCCCAAGCCCTAACCCTTTGTACATTCTGGCTTTTTTCTGGCTTTCACTGATTGGCCAACACTACGTCCCAGCCAAAGCCTTACTTGCTCATTGCTTTGTACTGTCAGAAACCACAAGAGTCTTCCCTTCCAAGACTGATTCTTTTGTTAAGTCAAAGTAGACCGTCTTTTGCTTCAATTCCTACCTAGCCATTGATTATTGAATTGGCTTAGACAAAGTGAGACCTGGGGAACACTTTAGCTTAAAAGGCCCAGGTCTCCCACTGCATCTGGGACCATCACTAGTTGTGCTGACTATGTCTTACCACTGGACTCCAAAGACTCTGAAGGAGAGAATAAGACTGATGACTCTGCACAGCCTTGTCTAAATCAAATCCAATTCACTTGCAAGTCAAGACATCCTATATCATCAGTCCTCTTTAAGAACAAAAGATGAATAACGACACAATTTTGGTTTTATAGTATCTCAACTTCTATGTCTCAGTCTTTGGCCTAACTAAAACATGGAGAGATGTGGTCATACCTTGGGTAATCTCCCCGATCCCAACCTCTGCTCAACTGATTTGGCCCTAGCAAAATAAAATATTTGGATGAATTTGTGTGTGGGCTACACAGGTGAAGATGGCAACTCATCTATTTGTAGTACATGTTTATCCATAAAATATCCTTAGGAGCTATCCAACATGTGAGAGAACTTCTATTGTTTTCTTAAAGTCGTGTGGTTCCAAGTGTAATTTTGGGCTGCCATTTACTTATACTCATGGATCTGTGGTCTCTGATGTGGATAAAGTATTTACTTCAATAATGAAATTAGCTGTCTAATGCATGCAACTCTTCCATGAGTTTATAGGGCAACTTCTCTAATTCTGAAATTTCAAAGATATCAAGCTGTTTGTCAGTTATACCCTTACTTTCCCCATATGACCAGTCCATTTTCTTCTGAGATTAACTTTTTCTTGAAGATATCCTTTATACTTTTTTTTTTTTTCCCATTCCCTGCATTATAGACTTCCCATGGAGAACCATTTCCAGTCATCCTGAATTATGTCTTGTTACTGGTTCCAGATGGCTCTGGAAGAGATAGTGAGGCTGCTGATTTTACATAGCCCTACCTCATTAAATCCAATTCATTTGCAAGTCAAGATACCATCTTCCAGATACTATAAGTCCTCTTCAAGAACAAAGGAAGAACAAGAAATTATGACGAGTAGTTGTCCCATTGGGGACTGGCAAGATCCAGTTGGGCAAGATTACTTCCTCCCTCCCTCCCTTCCTTTCTTCCTTCCCTCTTCCTTCCTTTGTTTCCTTCCTCTCTCCCTTTTTCCTCCCTTTCTCTCCCTCTCCCTTCTCTTTTCCTCCCCATCCTCCTCCCTCTCCTCTTTTTCCTCCTTCCCCCTTCTTTCTCTTTCTCCTTCCCACTTCTCTTCTTCCTTTGTTCCTTCCTTCTTTCCTTCCTTCTTTCCTTCCTTTCTCCCTTCCTCTTTCTTCTTCCCTCTGTCTACATGGGGAATCATGTAGGATCAAGACTGGATCAGACTGTGACAGATAGAGAGTATGAAGGAGAAGTAAAGACTCTAACTCTATTCCTGCCCATTCTCATGGTGTCTATCCTTCTGAGACCAAGGCCTGTTTGAAGGACCTCCAGAAAGCTAGCCTGAAAATTACATTTTGGGGACCAAGCTTGAGGAGTGCAGGAGGCAGGAGAGTCACCAGGAGGATGGTCAAAAATGGAATGTCTCTTTTCCAGTCCTCTCAGCCCTTAAATACTCCATTACAATTACATCATTACAGCATACTGAATATGTGTGAACTAGAGAACCATTACATCACCATACTAAGTACTAAACATATGTGAACTAGAAAACCATCATCTCATCAATTCCACATAGTTAACACCTTGTTGTAAGTATCCTTGTTTCAAGTATACTTCTCCAGAGTTCCAGCCCTCTACAATTCTCTACCTTCTTTTTCAAGGAGTTTGCTACCTGGCTCACAATCTTCTTTTCCATCTCAACTTCTTCCCTCAACCTTGAGAATTTCAATATTTCATTTCCTCTGGCTATCTCGTGGACTATCCTTACCTCACAATTCATCATCCTCCTATATCTCCTGGCCTACATTTACATTCTATGCCAGCTAGCCACAGAGTACTAACAACTTAGATCTCATCACCATTTGAAGCTGTTTCACTTTTGTAATTTCCAACTCTGAAATTCATCTCTTTCTCTGTCTCCTCCTTTCACTCCTTTCCTTCTTTCCCTTACTCTGCTCATCTTTGTTTCTTTGTTCTACTTCTAGTTCCATTATTTCTTATGAGTTCTAGTCATATAAGATCATAGTCTTTACTCCATACTTAAAGAGTTCAATAATATACTGCCTTTCATTTTTGAAGCACTTGCCCCAATTTTTATTTCACTAGTCCTCAATTGGAATCACAACCCCACCTACCTTTTCTGTTTCTAATTTCCAATATAGAAAGCTGCTGTAGGAAGCCATGAAACTGTACTGTTAGTTGCAAATATATGTTATTTAATTTTACAATTCAATTCAACAAACAAAACTATTAAGCATGTATTTGGTTCTCAGTGATACATGGAGATCCTTTTCTGATTTACTCTCAGTTATATTACTGGAAGTACTCAGTGTCTTTCCCTCTTCTCAAGCCCTGAATATCCTAATCTCACTCTCTCTATGGATAAGATCTTGCTTCCATTTTAACTGAAAATGGAAACTTTCTTTCCTGAGTTTGCTCACCTTCTTTGCTCCCCATCTCAACAGCTCTTTACCAGCCCTCTCCTCCATTCCACAAGCTTAGAAGATGATAGATCAGAGGTGGATCAGATCTTTATATAGAACTAATCCTACCAGTATGTTAAATCTCATTTTTTCTAATCTCCTGTGGGGGCTTATCTATTGATCCTTCTTTCTTTCTTTTCTTTTATTGATTGGTTCATTCTCTGTTGATTACAAAAATGTTCAAGTTCTCTCTTTCTTAAAAGAAAAAAATCACCAATCTTCCACTTGTCCCAGTGATTCCTTAAGCTATCATCCAATATATTTCCTTACTTTTATAATTAAATTTATGGAAAGAGCAGTTTATACTTACTTCAGTTCCTCACTACTTTTCAACCCATTGCAATTTGACTTCAGACCCAATCGATCTCTCAGGGGATACTAATGATTTATTTAAAAATGAATTTTATTAATATCTTTTTGTTTTTACATCATTATCTCTTTCTTCCTACCTCCTCCCAGAAAGCCAAGACTTATAGTAAAAAAGAAAAAAAAAAAAGAGGAAGAAAAAATGTCAGCCAAACTAAACAACATATGAAAATAAGTTTGACATTATATAGAATGTTATATGAAATGTTCCACATCCATAATCTCCCACCTCTGCAAAGAAGTAGAGAGAACTATTAATGTATTATATCTTTTCTTTGGAGCTAAGTTCTTTGATTATAATTTTGTAGTATTCATCTTTGATGTTGTTGTGGTAGTGGTTTTCTTATTTACTTGCTGCAGTCATGTATATTGCTTTTCTGGTTTTGATTGCTTTGCATCAGTTTATATAAGTTTTCCTATGATTCTCTGTAATCATATTTATTATTTCTTAGAAGGATATTATTTTATTATATTCTTATACCACAATTTGTTTGGTCATTTCACAATTGGCATTTAGTTTCCAATTTTTTTTACTACCACAAAAGTATTGCTATAAATAGGACCTTTCTTTTTGTCAGTTCATGATCTCTTAACTGTTAAATCTATCCTTGGCTTTGCTTCAGTTCTGAAACTGTTAATATCCTCTCCTTATTTGCTTTTTATAGCACTGCTCTTCTGTGATTCTTTTTTTTTTTTTTTTCTTAAATCTGTTTGGCCAATTCAATTCAGTTTAATAAACATTTATCAAGCTCCTGTACTACGCAAAAGGCCAAGGTCTCCCACTGCATCCAGGGGATCTCCAGTCTTCTTGATTTATATCTGGCCACTAGATCCAGATGGCTCTGGAGGGGAAAGTGAGGCAGGTAACCAATCCTCCCTAATTTAAATCCAATTCATTTACATGTCATGACATCACCTCCCTGATGTAATGGACCTCTTTGAGAACAAAGGACAAACTAATAATAACAAGTCCTGGGGATACAAATAAGAAAAGAAATATAGTTTCTGCCCTCAAGGTGTTTATAATCTAAGAGAAGACAGCACACAAAAAAAGGCTGTTGGGATTGAAGAAAGCACCAGGGGAATTATGTTCCTTGGAATTCGACTAAATCTGAACTGTGGATTGAAAGTTAGTGGAGAGTCCAGATTTATTGTTCTATAAAGGAAGGCTTTGAAAGAGCTTCTACACTCTAGCTCTCCAATCAGTGGACAGAGGAACCTGCAAGATGTTGACTATCCAAAGCTGAATTAAAGAGCATGATGATGAGATTTCAGATGATTAGCATATTTGGAGTAGGATATCATGTTTCATGGGAGTTCAACTGAAGGGGAGTTGCAGATGGAGAGTAGAGAATTAACTGAAGAATTTAGATTTAGTGCTCAATAAAGGAAGACTTTGGAAGAGTAGAGAATTAATTGGAGAGTCCAGATCCAGACCTTTAAAAAAGAAAGCTTTGGGAAGAGTTGAGTACTCTACCACTTGTAACAGGCAGGCTTGACTCAGTTTAGATTAACTAGATTCGGAGTTGGAATAAAATGGGACACTTGTGTAGGTTACTCAACAGGTAACAAAAGGAAGTTTACTTAGGCATAGATAAAAGCTTATTCAAAAAGGATACTGTGGTACTTACTTTAAGTAGATGTGTCCATCCCTTCCTCTTAACTATGGAAAGGAATTTTGTCAGCAGAGGAAGATGGGATGGCCCTGGGGGTCTTGTTAGTGGAACATTCATCAAGTCTGAAGGGTACTAATACCCTAGGAGTTATGCCCCAAGGTGACCAGAAAGCCATGCTAATATGGCCAGAGGCCACTAGAAAGCTGAATTAAAGGAGACACAGCTTAAGCTTTAAGATAGCATTACTGACTTTCATAGGAAAAGCTAGCCTAACCCAAAAGGGGAGAGAGGGAAGTGGGAAGAGTTGGGCATGGGAAGAAGCCTGGGAGATGGTGATCCTATCGCATCACTCCTTCTCAGTGACTGTCTCCTTCTCTCTAGCCTTGGGTGTCTTTGAAGGAGCTGTCCTGGGTTCTCCTCAGAAATCTAACTCAAGCTCAACTTGTACCTTTCAGGTAAGCAGAGGTAGGCTGGCTCTTACCACAATTCTCAGGATGGCATGATGCCCTAATTCTGGGATTTATTGCTTGAAAAGCACAAACCAATCTCTGATGAGTACCTGTGAACAGCCTCCCTTTCCCTAACACTACAGGGATGACTCGGGAGGGGAGAGAAATATGAGTAAACACAAGCTCTTGCCCCTCAGCTTCAACTCTCCTCGGCTGCCTTCAATTCCAGTGGGTTAGCCCTGGATCTTTTCACCACTAGGTATGGGCTGGTTTCCACATATACTACCTTCCTTGCTGCTGGCTGGCACTCAAGTGTGGTACAGAGGAACAATCTGCCTCATCTGCTTCCCTTCCTCTCATCTGTTTTCCATCTCCCCTTCACCACCTGTGCTCTCCACGCCTTAGCCCTGAGATCTTCAATCTTTCTACTAGTCTGACAGAAGGACATTTGGACTTTGTTTCAGATGTTTTAAAGAAAGCACTAGGGACTCCTTCACCCTTCTGCTCAGCTACAGTCATATGTCTCATGACTGTTTCCTGGCAGAGAGCACAGAACAGTGTTCAACTGGATCCCTAAAGGTGAATAACTTCCCCTTTGGAGATTATTCACAAAGCAAGCTGGGGTATGCTTGCATCTGGTCCTTAATTACAAGAGCCCCGATGGCAAACTGAGAATAAAGAAAGCTACAGAGACTTTGGAGCATGTGAGAATCCAGAGAAGATACTGTAGGGAAGAACAGTTGTCAGTGAGCTCAGGATGGGGTTCCAGGTTTGGATGTGAATAACTAAAGCTATCTTCTCAAAGGACAATGACAAGTATATTGTTGAGAGCTTTTAAATGTCATCCAAAGGTATATGGGTGCAACAGAACATATCTATATGCCTTTTCCTCTATTGATTTGATTTCATAAATCCAGTCTTGGAAATGAGATTCATTTGTTCATTTAATATAACGTTAAGAAAGTAGAAATGAGTAGAGTATTTGGGGGTGGGGATGCAGATATTATGGTGCTGCCTTCAAAAACTTTCAAGAAAATCTAGGCCAACTCTTTTTCTCTTTTCAGTTGGGGAAGGCAAGGCCTAGAGAGCCTGTCTAATGTCACATAGTGAGCTGGTAACAAATCCAGAAGCATAGCTCACGCAGCTTTATCACTAAGCCAATGACCACTTATATGATTTTATGTTTTCTTTCTCCTCTTCTCTGGCTTGTGAAATTACTAGGATTTTCAGACATTTTATACATCAGTCTTTCTATGATAACTATTCTCTCACACCTGGGGAACTGGAAGGAATGGGAAGTAAAAAGATCCTGCACTAGCTGAAGATTTTATAGATAATCTCTCTCCATGTTGTTATAGTCACATGCATATGCTGAAAGATGAGCTGAGATCCACTCTGCACAAGCTGGTTACTAATGCCAGAGACACAGCGGGAGTTGGCATTGTTTTGACAGTATAAAAAGGCACTGAAACTTAAATGGCCTAAATTTAACATTCCATCTCTGTGAGCTGTCACTCAGAAACCTTGCTGAAAACCATTGATCTGACATTAGCTCCTTCACTGGAAGACAGATCAATGGGAAAGCCACAGCTGAGCAGGAGGAAAAATCCACCATCCATACATATGGCATTTCCTCATAACCCAGCATGGAAGGAAGTTTATTTAAAACACCTCTCTTTGTCTTGATGATACTCTTATTTTACTCCCCTTCCATCCCTCACCTGGTTTCCTACTTGGAGTTAAATTTACTAGGGGGAATTTTTCTTTAGGAAGCATCATGCATGAGCACACACTCACACTCACACACACATACACACTCACACACACATACTCACACTAACACACATTCACATACACACACTTTCATATGCACAAACACACACTCACACACATACACACACACACACATACACACACACACACACACACACACACACACACACACACACACTATCTTTTCTTTCTAGAACTTTAGAGGCCTGAAATGCTTGAGAAGTGAATTCAATCAATTCTATTTTAATTATTTCCTTTGCTTCTGCTTTTTCCCATCTAGGAAATGAAAACTAGATTCTAGTCATTGCTTTACTACTACCTCATATAATCTTGTCCAAGACACTTTCACTGAACCTTAGTTTCCACATCTGCAAAGTGGGGAGTTGGACTAGATGATTTCTAAGGACCCTGTCTATGTTGAAGGGAAAGTTCCCTCTGGCTGCAGTATTCTATGTTCTAATGCTTATAGATAGGTCCTTCTAGGTCCAACATATATTGATGCTGGGAGCCTTGAGTGGAATGACTTTTCCAGTGTAGAAGCCTAGAGGTCACCTTGGGTTTTTGAAGGCCAATCCAGTGAAGCACAAATTCTGACAAGACTCACCAAGTTGGAAAGCCTTTGAACACAAGTCCAGTGATACACTGTATATAGGCTGTGCCTCTCTAGGTTGGCAGAATTTTTGGAACATTAAGTAGCGAAAATGATTATCTTCTACACAGAAATAGGAGTGCATATAAATAAAAACTTGGAGAATGTTATCTTTTGATCAAAGAATGAGCCCTTATCAGAAGTTCTCCCTGCTCTAAATGGCTCCAGGCTTTCATTATCTGTCTCCCAGGCTTAGAATACTCTTCTTGTTCAAGTCTGCCTTCTCTGCTTCTAGGCTTCCTCCAAATCCTACTAAAATCCTACCTCCTACAGAAAGCCTTTCCCAACTCCTCTTAATGTAATGTCTTCCTTCTGTTGATTATTTCTAATTTATCCTTTACATAGCTTGTTTGTACATCACAGTTTACATGCCATCTTCCCCATTAAAGCAAGGTATTATTTTTGTGTGAGTGTGTATGTTAGTGTGAGTGTGTGTGTGAATGTGTGATTGTGTGAGTGTGTGTAAGTGTGTGTGTGATTGTGTGTGAATGTGTATGAATGTGTATGAATGTGTGTGTCACGGTGCTTAGCATAATCCCTGGCATCCAAATGGTTATTGACTGAGTGGCAGAGATTCTTTAGTTTGTAGAATTTGGATATGGAAGTGATTTAGAAATCATCTAGATCAATTCATTTATAGAAAAGGAAAGTGACAGAGAGATAAGGTAACTTCTCTAAGGCTGCATAGGTAGTAAGTAATGGCAGAATCAGTATTTGAATACAAATTGTCAGATTCCAACTTCATTGTTTTTTCATATACTGTCTCAGTCTTCAAAACATTAGGTATGTACAAATTTGTCTTGAAATTAGCAGTGCATAGTATGGTGACCAACTATGAGTAACTTAGTTATTCTCAGCAATACAATGACCCAAGACATGATGAAAAACAGATGAAAGAACATCTGATGGAGTCTGGATGCAGAACAAAGCATAATTTTTTTTCACTTTATTTTTTTCATTTTTTTTGGGGGGGAGATTTCTGCATTTTCTTTCACATTGAAATTTCTTTCAATTAAAAAAATTACATATTACATTTACATTACATAATTACATGTAATTAATTATGTATTACAATTAATATGGAAATATTTTGCATGATTGCACATATATGACATCAAATTGCTTATATTTTAGGGCAGAGAATTTCAAACTCAACATTTTTAAAAATGAATGTTAAAATTGTTTTTACATGTAATTGGGAAAAAATAAAATATTTAACTCAGAATTTAAAAAAAAAAAAGATGTTCAGCTTTACATCTGGTTATAGGATTTGCATCTTGTTCTTCTGTTGATACAGCAACAGAACTTGCTACACAGAATCAATAATTTGGCAGAGCATTGTGTTTTGGTAGGGCATTATATTCTAGCCTTATTCATTCTTGAGAATGATAAACCAACTAGATTCTGATATCTGGGGTATACAAGTTGCTAAATCTTATTTCTGTTACCATAGCTTCTCTCTCATATCCATCCCATTCTCACTGTTCATGCAGCCACCAACTTGGTTCAGTCCCTCATCACCTCACTTCAGGATTATTCAATAATATCCTAATTAATCTCTCTTGTTGAGACAGTTGGGGTTGTGACTTGCCCAGGGTCACATAGTTAGTAAGTGTTAAGTATCTGAGACTAGATTTGAACTCAGGTCCTCCTGACTTCTGGACTGGTATTCTATCACACTGCCCCCTAATTAATCTCTTAATTAAGTCACTTCTCCAAGTCAATTCATCCCACATTCAAATGAAAAATAATTTTCTTTAAGGGCAAATTTGACCAAGTCCCTCATCTACTTAATAACATGCAATGTTTCCCTATTGCCTCTAGGAGCAAATACGAACTCCTCTACTATTTAAAGTCATTTGTAAATTGTCCCCAATCTTTGTTTTTCAGCTTAATTCTGTATTATCACTCTTCACATATTCTGTGGTCTAGTTGAATCTGATGTTGCTCACATAGAAATAAATCCATCTCCCCTCTTTTTGCCTTTGTATTAATTTATTCTGTATGGATTTATGTATTTCCACATTGTCTCTCTCTCTCTCCCTGATAGAATCTAAGCTCCTTGATATCTCTGTGCAAGCAGAGAGCTTCTCTTCACGTGAGACATGGATGAATTGAGGAGACTATGGCAGAAGGCATCAAAATGATGTTGTCTGGCACGATTGCCATTGAATAAGTGCCTGCTGATTGATTGATCTCACACACTTAAAAATATTTTCACATAATTTATTGTTATTAGAGATTATAGAGCAGATTCCAGGAATATCAAGCTAGTAACATCACCCCAAGAACCTGATGAAGATGGCTGGGGACCCTCAACCAAGGGTTGAGAATAACAGTGCCCTCTGACCTTTCTCACCATCACCAGCACCAACTGTTAACTGACTGCTGCTGATAGCAAGAGCTTTGGGAGTAGTAGCTTCTCCAAAATCACGGCCCATCTCTTATAGCCACAATCCCAGGAGCATCCCCTGTGGAGAGACAGCCTAGCATCTGCTTCTGCAGGAGCTACAGCTACAGCCATATATATTGAAGACCCAGAAAGGAAGGTCTTGTCACCAAAGTCCTTGGCATTGTCAAATCACTTGACATCTGAAGTTGATATACTTTTATCTGTGGAAATGACATTAAAAAAGAGACTTTACTTTCAATCGCCATTGTACTCTAGATCTACTTTATTTGTTCATCTCTAACCACTCTTCTAATTTCCAGTCTCAAATCAATCAATAAACATTAATTAAGTACATGTGACTTATGTGACATGCACTATGGACATGGCACTAGTTAAATACATATATGGCTATTATCATATGACTATGATAATATCTCTATTATCACTAGAGATATGCCATATCTCTAAAAGCCTACTGGACACCTCGAATTGGATAACTCAAAGACATCTTAAACTCAGTATGTGTAAAACTGAACTCAATATCTTCTTTCTTCATTGCTGGTTCCCTCTCTAACCATTCTGATTCCTAGCTTCCCTATTATTTTCCAGGATATACTCATCCCGAGAGTCACCCAGTCACACTTAGGTATCATAATTGCTCACTCTCTCATCACCTCCTATTTCTCATTTCCATATCCAATCTATTTCTTATTCTGTCAATTTTACTCATGGAATATCTCTCATCTATGTCTATTCCATTCCTGTGAAACTGCACCCTCCCTAGTACAAACTTACACTAGACTTACCCCTCACACCTGGATTATTGCAATAGCCTTTTAGCTGATATTCCTGCCAAAATCTCTCTACACTCCTATCTATCCTGAATTAAGCTGTCAAATTAATCTTTCTAAAAGGCAGATCTGACCAAAATCATCCCCTATTTAATAATCTTTAGTGGCTTTCTATTACTATAAGAATCACTTATAAAATCCAATGTTTTACTTTCAAAGCTCTTCATAATCTGCCACTCCCAACTTTCCAGTTATAGCAAGTCCCTATGTATAGTGAGGGCTGTCCCCTCCCAACATGTATCATGGGTGTGTCATTTTGTAGCTTGAAGGGAGGCAGACATGTCTAGTTTCTTCTCCCTCCTCTCCCCACTTTGTTCTCCAAAAAAGAATTAAAATGCCAGGAGGGGAATTAGAAAGTAGAAACTCCTTAGAGAGAGGGAATTCCAGGCCAGAATTATATTGTTAATCTAGGGAATGAGGTTTTCAGGTTCAATCTAACTTTTGATTATAGTTTCAATAGTGGGGGAAGGAAGAAAATAGCTTTATAGCCAAGTCTTGATCCCTCTTCCCACTAACCATCAGTTTCACAATGAACACACACATAGTAATTAGACAATAAATCAATTGGTAGCAAAATAGAAGTCAGAGAAAGTATTCATAAGTAAATAAAGTAAGAAGGACTTCTCCCAATGGGAGAGGTAACTCAGGTCAACCAAGAAAGAAAGTCCTAGATCTCACTCAAGGGGAAGGTCCTCAAAGGCAACCTGGGAACAAGGACATGAGAGAGATTGGCAGCTCCTATCATGTCTTTCCAGAATTGTTTTTTTTTTTTTTTTTAAAACCCAAAGTGAAGCTGAGCTGCTCCATCTTTCCTCTCAAAATTGGAAGCCTGAAGCATCTGGAGTGTAACAGGGCTCTAAAAGACTGGAAACTTGAAGAGAATTTGAAGAAGACCCCTCTCTCTCCTGTCATTGCCAGCTTGGTCCCCCCTTGACACAGGTATGAGACATTGGTCCACTACAAGCTTAGGGATTGGAGTTACATGATCTTCTTAAGTCCTGCTCACCCTCATATGCTCTTTGATCCAGTGACCACTGGCCTCCTTGTGTTCCTCACATAAGTTACTCTATTTCCTGATTCTGTGAATTTTCACCTGAGATTCAGTTCAGTCATTTTTCAATTGTTTCCAACTCTTTGTTATCTAGAGAGAAGGGGAAGCAAGATAGCACAGTGGACAGAGCTCTAGCTGTGGAGTCAGGAGGACCTAAGTTCAAATCTGTCCTCAGACCCTTAGCCATTCCTAGTTGTGTGATTTGGGCAAGTCATTTAACCTCAATTGTTTCACCAAAATTTTTTTTACCAAAGTGATTTGCTATTTCCTTCTCCAGGTCCCTTTATAGATGAGGAAACTGAGATAAATAGAGTAAAGTGACTTGGCCAGTCACCCATCTAATAAGTGTTTGAGACCAGATTGGAACTCAGGAAGATAAATCTTACTGATTTCAGGCCTGACACTCTTTCTGCTGCCTCATCTAGCTGCTTCTTTCACTGGGGTACCCCATTCCTAAAATTTTCTCTCTCCTCATCTTTCCATCTGCTTCCTTCTAGTTTGAGCTAACATTCTACTTTCTCTAAGAAGCTATTACTGTTCTCCATTAATGTTAATGTCTTCCCTCTTTAATTATTTCCAATTTATTTTGTATGTACTTTATTTACACATAGTTGTTTGCATGTTGTCTCCCTCATTAAATTATGAGCTCCTTGAGAATAAAGGTTGCTTTTTGCCTTTCTTTGTATGCTCAGTTTTTATCCTAGTACCTAGAACATAATAGACCCTTAATAAATATTTGACTGACACATCTCATTTGCAACTGAAATATTCCATGTATGTTGTCTTTCCCACTAGCATCTGAACTTCTTGAGAATAGGAACTGTCTTTTTTTTTGCACAAAGTAAGACCTTAATACATGCTTTTTCATTAATTTATTCATAGAAATGTTTCTTGGGGACATTGCTTTCCTATTCTAATAACATTTCTCCTTTTGATAATATCAGCTTTTACTAATTACCAATTACCATGTTTCCAGGATTGCTTTAAAAGCCTAAGACAAAAATACTAACAGAAAAAAAATGTTTCCCCCTCAGAAAATATCACAGAATCACAATATGTTAGAACTGGAAAGAATTTGAGATATCATCTAGTGCAATTTATTCTTCCTAGTGAAGTGAAATGTTAAATTCCTTTGTAGAAAAGGGGGGTGGGGAGAGGGAGCAGGGAAGGCCTATTATTAAGAGGTGATGAAATCTTATATTTAGATTGTCAGATTGCTCCCACTTTTGCCACTCTACCCCTACAAGATTTTATTTATGGTTTAGGATACTAAAAAAAAAAACACAATACTAGAAATAAATTCCAGACATTTTATTTATTTTTTTGTTTTGCTTTTTATTCTGGCTCTGCCACTCACTAACTCTGTGAACTAAGGAATTTAACAACCTCTCTAGATTTCAGTTTCCTCATTGATAGAATGAAGACATTGTATTAGATGACCCTTCCTTTTAGAACTCCATCCAGTTTTTTTTTTCTTTTTTCAGGTTTTTTTTTATTTTTTAATTTTTATTATTATATATTTTTTATAATATTATCCCTTGTATTCATTTTTCCAAATTATCCCCCCCCCTCCACTCCCTCCCCCCGATGACAGGCAATCCCATACATTTTACATGTGTTACAATATAACCTAGATACAGTACATGTGTGTAAATACCATTTTCTTGTTGCACAATAAGCATTAGATTCCGAAGGTACATGTAACCTGAGCAGACAGATATTAGTGCTAACAATTTACATTCACTTCCCAGTGTTTCTTCTCTGGGTGTAGCTACCTCTGTCCATCATTGATCATTGGGAGTGAGTTGGATCTTCTTTATGTTGAAGATTTCCACTTCCATCAGAATACATCCTCATACAGTATTGTTGTTGAAGTGTACAGTGATCTTCTGGTTCTGCTCATTTCACTCAGCATCAGTTCATGTAAGTCTCTCCAAACCTCTCTGTATTCATCCTGCTGGTCATTTCTTACAGAGCAATAATATTCCATAACCTTCATATACCATAATTTACCCAACCATTCTCCAACTGATGGACATCCATTCATCTTCCAGTTTCTAGCTACAACAAAAAGAGCTGCTACAAACATTTTGGCACATACAGGTCTCTTTCCGCTCTTTAGTATTTCTTTGGAATATAATCCCAATAACAGCAATGCTGGGTCAAAGGGTATGCACAGTTTGACAACTTTTTGGGCATAGTTCCAAATTGCTCTCCAGAATGGCTGGATTCTTTCACAACTCCACCAGCAATGTATTAGTGTCCTAGTTTTCCCACATCCCCTCCAACATTTGTCATTATTTGTTCCTGTCATCTTAGCCAATCTGACAGGTGTGTAGTGGTATCTCAGAGTTGTCTTAATTTGCATTTCTCTGATCAGTAGTGATTTGGAACACTCTTTCATATGAGTGGATATAGTTTCAATTTCTTCATCTGAGAATTGTCTGTTCATATCCTTTGACCATTTATCAATTGGAGAATGGTTCGGTTTCTTATAAATTAGGGTCAGTTCTCTATATATTTTGGAAATGAGACCTTTGTCAGCACCTTTGCTTTTAAAAATATTTTCCCAATTTGTTACTTCCCTTCTAATATGATTTGCATTACTATTGTTTGTACAGAAACTTTTTAGTTTGATGTAATCAGAATCTTCTATTTTGTGATCAATAATGATCTCTAGTTCTCCTCTGGTCATAAATTCCTTCCTCCTCCACAAGTCTGAGAGGTAAACTATCCTCTGTTCCTCTAATCTATTTATTATCTCACTCTTTATGCCTAAATCATGGACCCATTTTGATCTTATCTTGGTATATGGTGTTAAGTGTGGATCCATATCTAATTTCTACCATACTAATTTCCAGTTTTCCCAACAGTTTTTTCCAAATAATGAATTTTTGTCCCTAATGTTGGTATCTTTGGGTTTGTCAAAGATTAGATTGCTATAGATGTACCCTTTTTTGTCCTTTGTATCTAATCTGTTCCACTGATCTACTGTTCTATTTCTTAGCCAATACCAAATGGTTTTGGTGACTGCTGCTATATAATATAGCTTTAGATCAGGTACACTTAGACCAACTTCCTCTGGAACTCCATCCAGTTTTAAAATTTTATGACTTTATAAATATGATAAAAAGTTCTATGTAGGGCTCTCTAGCTAATATAATCATCTATTAGGAAATAATGGTTTTGTTATTGTTCTGAATGCTAGTTGGACAACAATTTGCCCTGTAATTCTTTTTAGTGAGTATGTTGTATCCTTTCCCTCTCCCCACTCTATAGAATGCAAGTTTCTTGAAGGAAAGGATTATCTTACTGAGCACCTAGCAAAATGACTGACACAAATAGATACTTTATAAAGGAATGTTCATTAATATTAGGAATCAATTTTATTTAATTTGTTTATCAAATATTTCCTTAATTTATTTATTTATCACATTTCATTATTTTATTTCAGTTATCATCTTCATTGATCTCCTTGTAATATTTGACACTATTAACTATCCTCTTCTCCAAGATACTTTATATTTCCTGGGTTTTCCTGACATTACTCTCTCTTGATTTTCTTCCTTGCTTACTGATAGTCTTTCTCCATCCCTTTAAAGGTTTATTTTCAATACTGTAATTTTAACCTTGGATGTTTCTCAAGGCTCTGAAAGAGTGTCTTCTCTCTTTTCCCTTTAACTCCCATTGATTTACCAATTATCTCTATACAAAAGAGTTACAGAGATCTCTATCTTTACCTATATTGATTTGTATCATCTATCTATTTACCTATCTATCTATCTCTAGAGCTTCAGAACCACATAATCAACTACTTATTGTGTATTTCAAACTGTATGCTCCATAGACATCTCAAACTTAACACATCCAAAATAGAGTTCATTATTACCACTCCTACATTCTCTTCTCCCAGATTTACCTGTTTATTTAAAAAACAGCATCATTCTTTTGATCTTCCGGGTTTATAACTTCAGTATTATTCTGATCTCCTCTTTCCCCCTCACCTCACATATTCAGTTATTATATTTTAGATAATACCTATAGACAACAGATCTCTATTCTGCCTTGATTTTCTTCATTTGAATATTTAGTGAATTGATAGTATTTTCAGAATAGAGGTTTTCAATTACTATAACTATACTATAACTATAACTGGCATGTGGCAAAGCAGTGCTATGCTGGTAAATGTTTAACAATCTGCCCTCTGAAATAAATCTTAAATAAAACAACCTGCATTATCAATATTTTCTTCATCATTTTAAGTCTAGGCAGTCAACAAAACTAAAAATCAAATCCTAATTTGTAGCGTTTGCTGATTTCTGAGGTGCAAATGCTTACATTGAAAATTTAATAATTGTCTCTTGTGAGACGGGGTTAAGCTGGTTCTAGTATACTCTGGGCAAAGTTTACCTGACAAATTAGTATGCTGGAAAGAGCACTGAACTTGAAGCTGGAAGATCTTTGTTCAAGTTCCAGCTTTGACACTTATTAGCTGAATGATCTTGGAAAAGTCCCTTTAAACTCACTAGATTTTAGCCTTCTTGCCTGGAAAGCAGAGATAATAATCTTGCATTACCCATATCAAAGGACTGCCATGACAAAATTGTTCGGTAAACTGTAAACTGGTCTAGACATGGGACTAGTTATCAAAACTATAATATGTTATCAAAAGGAAAAGAAAAAAGGCAAAAACAATCAATTCTCATCTTTTCAGGATAAAATCTGTGACTCTACCAATACTTGAAATGGTACTCTTAATTGGCACTTAATTAATGGTTTTAAATGAATTAATGGTTTGGGGGAAGTTTGCCCTTGGCAATGACATGGGAGTTTTTCTCTTTGGGGTGGGGAGGTTGGATAATGGTGAGTTTGTGTGTGGGCCCAAGTATTCCTAGCTAATGAATTCAAAGGCACAGACTGGGCTTACAAAAGGCAGCAGTCTCTCAGAATAGTTTCTAAGGAACATTCATTGACTTAAATCCCATCTCAGATCTGCCCTCTGTGATCAAATTAATGAGGAGGAGCACACACACAAAGTTCCTTAGAGTAGGATAAAAAAGACATCACACTCAACAGGAACAGCAAGGGAGGAAAAAAGCAATAAATGATTGAAGTTTTTCTGTGATTCACAGTCTGCACATAATCTTTGCAAGAAGGTTGTATTTTTTCCTTCTTTGGTGGTAGAATGCAAGGAACAGGGAAGAAAATTGATATCTGAGTGAGTATATTATAATGAGTTGATTGTACAAAGGAAAGGGCTGTGACTCTTGCCAATTTATTTAGTCTAATCCATCAAATAGTTTTATGCACTGTTTACTCCTTTGCTGAAGCTTTCAAGTTGGCTGGGCATGAAATGAGTAAAGGAAAAATTTAGGACCCATGCCAGTAGGAGCCAGCCATACTACTTTTTTCATGATGCCTTCCCAGATCTCGCCTCTTGGAAGTGCTATCCTGCTTCATCTGATCACATAGTATATTGTGTATTCTCAAATACACAGTATTTAAACTTATGCACTTATTCTAACCTCCAATAAAGTTCTAATCTGTATTTTGTCTAATCATTCCCTACCAACTAAACTAAAACCTCCAATGTGGGTGGAAATCCTTTCTTTTCTTTATGTCTCTCCTGATATTTAGCACAGAATATTGCACATATCAGATGCTTAATAAATATCTATTGAATGAAAAAAAAAAGGAACAAATAAGCTGCTACATTTCTAGGGGAGGAGAGAAGAATAAAAGGGAATAGAATGAATAGCAACCATCTGAATCCCTGAAAATATTATCTCTTGGACTAGTGTCTTGGGAATTTATCTGCTTTGTCAAGGTCTTCTGATTCTGAGCCATTAAGAGGTTAAGAGATCATCTTGATTTATACCTTGCCACTGGACCCACATGGCTGTGGAAGAGTGAGGCTGGTGGCTTTGCACATCCCTGCTTCAATAAAATCCAATTCACTTACAAGTCAAGACATCATATTTCTGATGTCATTGTTCCTCTTTGAGAATGAAGGACAAACAACAATCTGTGACTAGTAATAGCTGCGCCACTGAGGACCCAACTGACCAGTTTCATTTGGGTAACACAGCTTCCTCCTTCCTTTCCTCCTTCCTTCCTTCCTTCCTTCCTTCCTTCCTTCCTTCCTTCCTTCCTTCCTTCCTTCCTTCCTTCCTTCCTTCCTTCCTTCCTTCCTTCCTTCCTTCCTTTCTTCCTTCCTTCCTCCCTCTCTCCCTCTTTTCCTTCCTTCCTTTCTCTCTTCCTTCCCTTCTTCTTTCCTTCCTTCCTCCTTTCCTCCCTTCCTTCCTCCCTCCCTTCCTTCCCTCCTTTCTTCTCTCCTTCCCATCTTCCTTCCCTCCCTCCTTCCTTCCCTTCTCTCCTTCTGTCCACATAGGGAATTATATTCTTACCTGTAGGTGCTTTGTCCAAAGAAATATAAATTTTGATTACTGAAATCTTACAAGATATCTTGGGGTTTACATGCTAGATTTCTTTTTAAGGATCATGCCTTAAACCAAAATTACTCTGGCTGTCATTGATTGGTTAATAATAGGTCCCAGTCCAAGTTTCATTTACTTATCATTTGGACTCTGAAGATTCAGAGTGAATGTAATTAACAATTGTTTATGTTTCTGCTAGAAATCTTGAGCATCTTCCCCTCTTAGATTCTTTTTTTTTTTTGACCAGGTAAGAGAGGATATCTTTTGGCTTATTTCTTATCCAGTGTTAATCACTGAATGAGTGTTGCCTCAAACAAACTGAGACCTGGTTAAAGCCTTAGCTTAAAAAGGCCACGGTTTCTGCATCTGGGGCCATCTCCAGTCATCCTGATTTATATCTTGGTAGTTTCTTTTCTTTTTTTTTTCCTGAGGCAGTTGGCATTAAGTGACTTGGACAGGGTCACACAGCTAAGAAGTATTAAGTGCCTGAGGTCATATTTGAACTCAGGTTCTCCTGACTTCAGGGCTGGTAGTCTATCTGCTGCACTACCTAGCTGCCCCTTTTTGGGTAGTTTCTTTTTGTTTATCCTGATTTATATCTTGCCACTGGATCCAGATGATTCCAGAGGTGAGAATGAGGCTGGTATCTTTGTACAATCCTACCTCACTTAAATCTTTTTTTTTTTTTTTCCTTTTTCTGAGGCTGGGGTTAAGTGACTTGCCCAGGGTCACACAGTTAGGAAGTATTGTCTGAGATCATATTTGAACTCAGGTCCTCCTGAATTCAAGGCTGATGCTCTATCCACTGTGCCACCTAGCTGGTCTACCTCACTTAAATCTAATTCACTTGCAAGCCATGATAACATTTTTCTTATGTCATGGTCCTCTTTGAGAACAAAGAATAAACAATAAGTGGATATATATCAGGTTTAGGTAGCTATATTATATAGATAACAGTTAGAGTCAGGAAAGACTATTAGATGGGACTCTTAAATCCCCAATTTCTAAAATGTCATGGTTCTGTGTATGAACCAGTCTTCCTTGCTTCCAGAAATAGAAATATGAGAATATCACTATATTTTGCCCTAATCAGACCTTATTTGGAGTATCCTGTTTAAGAAGGACAATAATAAGTTGAAAATTTTTTAGAGGATGACATCCAGGGATGAACTGGAGCCAGCTTCAATTTCTGATAGCAGATTACTAAATTTAAGTATGAACATTTATACTTTGGAAATCAATATGCTACAAATCAAGACCTAATTTATTGTTTTAAATTTTTTGCATACTAAACACAAGAAAGTTATAGAAAAAAATGTGTAATACAGATTGTATTTAAAAGTATGTCATGCACAGAGGTTTTTTTTTGTTTGTTTGTTTTTTTCCTGAAAAGTCAGTTGTTTAACATCTACCAGCATACTCTTGAAATCAAGCAAGATAATTAAAAGTCTTAAGTCCACAAAATATGAACACGGACTGAAAGAACAGAAGTTGTTTGCACTGTGGAAGAGAAAGATCATCAGGGCCATGATACCTGTCTTGGAACATTCAAAAGGCTGTGTCACATGGAATGGGGATTAAGTTTGTTTTGTTCATTTCCAGGAGACAGAATCAGGAGCAATGAGTGAAAGATGCTAAAAGGCAGATTTAAGCTTGATGCCAGGAGAAAAATTCCTAAAAATAAAAGCTAACATTTATATAGTGCCTACTCTATATTATGAGGTCCTTCACAAATATCTCATTTGATTCTCACAACAACCCTGAGAGGTAAATGCTATTATTATCTCTATTTTACAAATGAAGAAAATGAGGCAGCAGTTAAAGTGACTTGCCTAGGATCACATAGCTAGTAGAATTTGAGGCTGGATTTGAGCGCTATTGGAGTCTTCCTGACTCCAGGCCTGGAGTTCCACTCATTATACTACCTAGCTGCCTAATATTACAACTATCCCAAAGTGGGGAGTTCTGCTTCTAGAGATAGTGTTTTTTTTTTCTTCTTGGAGATTGTTAAATATGGGCACTTCTGTTTTTATGTATGGCTTGGATTGGATGGCTACTATGATACCTGCTAACTTTTCAAACTCCATGCTTATGATGTTGGTGGTAGGAGAATTTTAACTCCTTAAAAATGCATTTCTGCTGAGGCTGTCTAATACAGTGAAAAGGACACTAAAATGGATTTTGGGAAGCTCTGATTTCTAGTTAGTTTTGCTACTAGCTAACTGTGTGACCCTGAGCAAGCCACTAAATTTCTCAGACTTTTGAACCTTTCACCTCTGTGTTGCTGTGGACTGGAATAGCTTTCAGGTCCTTTTCAAATTTAACATTCTATGGACTAAGGTCTTTCACAGTTATTGCATTTTTTCTTCTATGTCCTAATATCCTTTCTGGTTCTAATACCGTAGGTTCCAAATTCTAGAGTTACTTCTTTCTATAACATATTATGATTCTGTGGTTCTGTCTTTAAGGCATGTTGTTCAGGAAGATCTGGATAGAATGTATGAAGTGACTCACTGTCTAGATTAATAGTGTCAAACTAAAATGAAAACAGAGCACTAAACCATACAAAAGCATCTCTGAGTCACATATTGACTCAGAGAAGTACATAGTAACATTATTTAGTATTTTATTTTAAAACGCTATATTAATTGCATTTTTATTTATTTTGTTATTGTTATTTACTTTGTTATTGTATTTTTTTTGTTTGTTTCCCAATCATATTTTAATTTGATTTGCTACACTCAAGAGACAGAGAGCATGGGTTTGACACTGTTGGTTTAATGGCAAGTGACCCAGATTTCATTTTAGCACTTAGGCTTCTCAAATGAAAATACTACTTTAATAGCCATTTAAAAATATAAGCTCCTGAGGTAGATAGGACAAGTTTTATTATTCTTTCCATTTTATATATATTCAGAATGATTAAATGACTTATATAGAGGAGTTTAGCAAAGGCCAAACTCAAAAGCAGGTCTCCTAACTACAAGGTTAGTGATGTCTCTACTATGTCACTCAATCATTCTCTCAAAAAATTTCTCAAACAAATGCTTTGTGTCTATTCTTGGGCTTTGTACCATAGGATCAACTAGAGAAGAAAATATTTGTCCTTGAGGACCTTACAATTTAGGGGAGAGAAGAGAAAGTGGAGGAAGTGAAATATGATTCTTTGACTCTTCCCTTTTTGGTAAATTAGGGCCTCTGGTCATGAGGATTAAGAGGAACTGGATCCTACAGGAATAATCCAAAATCAATGACATTAAAAAAGAAAAGGTGAAGGTTTTTAGGTGGAATTGGCATAATAGTGTCAACATCCCTTTAATACAACAATCAGTTTTAGCCTTTTAGCTTATGTCAGAGTTTTGGAAATTTCACAATAGTTTCAAAGTCATCAGTCCTTCCTTTCCCATGAGGATACAAAGTATTATCTAATAGTTCTAAGTTATAAGAACCAGGTGAAAACAGTGAAAGGAAAAAACCAGATTAAGATACATATGTTTAATTTTTGTTAAAAAAATTTTTTTTCTTATAAAACCTCTTCCTGAAGTCACATCATGTTCTCTTGAAAACTTGGGTCAAGAGAATAATGACTAAGGGATAACTAAATGGTGCAGTGGATAAAATCTAGAGTCAAGAGGACCTGAATTCAAATTCGATCTCAGATGCTTGATTCTTATTAGTTATGTGATTCTGAGCAAGTCATTTAACATTAATTGCCTTGCAAAAATTTTTAGATGATCCTGGTCTTTAGATATTATCTCCTTTTAAAAAAGAACTTGCTGAGTTCTCAGCTCTTCAACTCCAACTGATTTCTTTCAGGTCCTTACACTATAGACTAAGATACTTTGCATGCTGCTATGCACAATCAAGGCAGGCAGTTAAGTTAGTTTAATGCAGTTAAACTGATTTTCTTCCCAGTCTCATATCTATTAGCAGAGCTATGATGTATTGAGCAGAACACTGGAAAAGATGTGCCTTCTAATCTAAATTCTGTCATTGATTTAGCTATAGAACTGAGCAAAAAACTATTTGGATCTGAATTTTCTTATCAACATGAAGGGGTTTGATTATATGATATTTAAAGGTCTGTGATTTTGTGATCTTTGATTCTAAACAAACAACTATTTCATAGAGTTGTCTCTTGAATTGATCTTAAAAATCAAGTGTTTCTAGAATAAACCTTGAGCTATGTGGAAATTTTCCATACAAGATGATGACTTCTAGAAGTCATTAGGTTCATATGTTGACCTCTAGGTAGTACTAATCAGGAATTAATTTTTAAAAGCCTTTTTGTTGTTCATTAAAAACCTTTTTGCTGTTGTTCAGTCATGCTGACCAACCCTTTTTAACCCCATTTTAAATTTTCTTGACAAAGATACTGGAGTGGTTAGCCATTTTTTCTTCCAATGGATCCAGTAGTTTTAAAACCTCTAGGTCCAGAAATTTCACCAGCTTTATCATATCTACATGCTGCTTCTTTAGATTTACCTCAGTTTCCCTATGTTGTATTTTCTTCTCTTTAGTTCTCTATGAAAATGAAATTGCTTGAACATATGTAAACCAAATAAATAATAAATCCCCACCAAATAAATAAGTGTTAGGCTATTTTTTCTTCTCTTTTCTCTTGGAGAAATTAACTATTAATAAAATTGTCTTGGTTCAAATTGGCTATGTTTAACTGTAGGAAAAATGACAATTAGAGTTTTCTTTCTTCTGCCTTTATTTTCTAACTTTTTCCAAAATGTTTCTTGATGGTGATGAACACATTCATTATAATAGGAATTCCCAGGGAATATGCTCAAGTTCAAGCAGATAGTCTTAAAAGGATAAATTCTAACAGGCTGCTGGTAGGAAACAAAGATGATCAAAGAAACATTAATCTTGGTGCAAACTGAGTTCTGGGGATTAAAAACAGAGAGGGTAAGCCAACTACCAAGTTTCTCTTTTTGTGTTACAAGACCATTGAATCGTGACTATGGTGAGGAAGCAATTCACAAACACCATATTTTTTGGCCTTTATAGTGAAATTTAAGAGCTATGTGCTCAAATACTCACATAGAGTTTTGATTTCACGGATTTGGATGTTCTTTCCAATAATGCTAATCATAAATCTTTTGTGCCTGCTCATCCTGTGAACCCCGTTTATGTCCTCCCAGAAATTTAATGGAGCTTCTGTTAATGTGTAGGGACTTTTAGTCAGTTATTCTAGAGGTGTCAAACCCACAGAGGCCTCAGTGCTACAGAACCGGATAAAATGGAATTAGCAACTGTTTAACCAACTAAATAAAAAGACAATACAATGTAGATGATGATGATTTATGATTTTTTAAGTCAATATGTTAATTCAAAGATCTCTTTCTATTTGAGTTTAATGTAACTGATTCAGTCAACAAACATTTTTTTTTCCTTCTAAATATATTTCCACAATTATCATGCTGCACAAGAAAAATAAGATCAAAAAGGAAAAAAGTGAGAAAAAAGTAAGTAAGCAAACAACCACCACAAAATGGTGAAAATACTATGTTGTGATCCACATTCAGTCTTCATAGTCCTCTTTCTGGATGCAGATGGCTCTTTCCATCACAAGTCTATTGAAATTGGTTTGAATACCTTATTGTTGAAAAGAGTCAAGTCCATTACAGTTGATCATCACATAATCTTTCAACAAGCATTAACTAAGCTAACTATGTACCAGCACTTATTTCTCACCCAATTGATTTACTTGGGGACTTTTATCATACCCCAGGATGCTCATCATTGGGATAACCTCATCATCTGGTAAGATTTCATCCACCTTCTTTTCTACCTCAACACTACTCTCTGATTGGAGAACAGGGTCATGAACTCATAAATTCAATTCAATTCAATAAACATTTATTAAGGATCTACTATGTAAGAAGTACTGTGTGAAGCACTAGGGATTCGAAAACAGACAAAAATCAGTCTCTGACCTCAACAAGTTTGCAAGCCAGAGGCCAGTAGGTGGTACAGTGAATAGAGTTCTGGAGTCAGGAAGACCTAAGTTCAAATAAGGCTTTAGACGCCTGTCAGTTATAGCAATCTAAGTTATGTGCATGTGTGTCTGTACACACAATGTCTCTCCCATCCTGCTCCTTGAACCTGAGGACATTTCCTGGGACTTTCCTATCATTATAATGAATGTGTTTATCACTATCAAGATACGTTTTAGAAGAAGTTAGAAAATAAAGGCAGAAGAAAGAAAACTCTAATTGCCATCTTTCAGTTTTACAGTTTGACGAAACCAGTTGGAACCAAGGCAATTTTCTCCAGGAGAAAAGAGAAGAAAAAATATTTATTTGTTTGGGATTTATAAATGTTTTACATATGCTCAAGCAACTTTTTCATGGAGAACTAAAGAGAAGAAATATAACATATATATGAACATATTTATACATAAAGTAAGTTATACGTAGAATAAATAGGAAATAACAGAGGAAAGGCATTGGAATTAAGAGAAGTCTTACTATAGAAGGTGGGAATTTATTTGGAATTTAACAGAAGCCAGAGAAGTCAATTGTCAGAGTTAGGGATGGAGAGTGTTCCAGGCCTGGGGGAGAACCAGAAAAAATATCAGTAGCTAACAGATAAAGTGTTCTGTTTGTAGAACTGCCAGAAGGCCAATGGCACTGGTTTGAAGAGTATCTACAGGAGAGTAAGAAGACTGGAAAGGTAGGATGAGAGTAGGTCAAAAAGGACTTTCAATGGATGCCCATCAATTGGAGAATAGCTGAATAAATTGTGGTTTGTGAATATTATGGAATATTATTGTTCTGTAAGAAATGACCAACAGGATGATTTTAGAAAGTCCTGGAGAGACTTACATGAACTGATGCTGAGTGAAATGAGCAGGACCAAAAGATCATTATATACTTCAACAACAATACTATATGATGATCAATTCTGACAGATTTGGCCATCTTCAACAATGAGATGAACCAAATCAATTCCAATAGAGCAGTAATGAATTGAACCAGCTACACCCAGCGAAAGAATTCTGGGAGATGACTATGAACCACTACGTAGAATTCCCAATCCCTCTAATTTTGTCCGCCTGCATTTTGGATTTCCTTCACAGGCTAATTGTACACTATTTCAAAGTCTGATTCTTTTTGTACAGAAAAACAACTGTCTGGACATGTATACATATATTGTTTTTAATTTATACTTTAACATATTTAACATATATTGGTCAACCTGCCATCTGAGGGGGGGAGGGGAAAATTGAAACAAAAGGTTTGGCAATTGTCAGTGCTGTAAAATTACCCTCTGGTAAATAAAAACTATAATTAATAAAAAAAAAAAAGGACTTTCAATGCCAAATAAAGCATTTTGCATTTGTTCCTAGAGGCAATAGGGAGCTACTGGAATTTATTGAGCAGAATGACATGATCAAACCTGCATTTTAGGAAAATCACATTCGTGCCCGAATGGTGAATGGATTGGAGTGAGAAGAGACTTGAAATAGGCAGACCTTATACCAGCAGCATATTGTAATAATCTAGGGGTGAAGTGATAAGGACTTGCACCAGAATAGTATCAGTGTTACAGGAAAGAAGGGACCATATTCAAAAGATGTTGCAAAGGTAAAATTGATAGGCCTTGGCAATGGCTTAGATATGGGGAGTACAAGAGTGATAAATCCAAGATGACTCTTAAATTGTGAGTGTAAGGGGCTGAGACCACAGTGTTATCCTCTCCATAGGGCTAGGGAACATCCATCCTGGAGGCCTTGTAGGGCTCATACGATCCTTTCGTCTGACCCTACCAAGGCAACTGCAGATAAAAACAACCTCTCACTGCTTGAGTTCTTTAAATTGATAATTTTGAATGAATTATGTTATAAATATCCAAATGGTCTTTGGCAGAAAAAAAGGTTCCCTACCCCTGTCTACAATAATAGGGAAGGTAGTGGAGTGAGAAGGGGAATGGAGGGTTTAGGAGGAAAAGCAATGAGCTTATTTTGGAGTTTAAGATATTTACTGGACATCTAGTTCAAGATGTTTGAAAGTCAGTTGGAGATGTCAGATTAGAAGTCAGCAGAGAGACTGGAAAGGTAGATTTTGGTCACATAGAGATGGTAACTAAATCCATGGGGAGCTGATAAGATCAAATAAAATCAAGAAGTAGTATATATAGAGAAGAAAAGGGTAGCCAGAAAAGAACCCTGAGGGGCCCTTATAGTTAAAGGGTATAATCAGGAGAAGGAAGTCATACAGAAAGGCAGAAAACCAAAGAGAGTGGTGACCCAAAAATCTATAGAGAAGATAGTATCAAAGAAGAGAGAATGATCAGAAGTTCAAGGGCTGCAGAGAAATGAAGGACTACCAGGACTGATAAAAAACTATTCGATTTGGCAACTAAGAGATCATTGGTAACTTTGGAGAGAACAGTATTGGTTGGGTTAAGAAGAGAAAGAAGAGAACATGGAAGTTGTTGGAATTCACAGTTGCTGTTTGAATACATGGGAGCGACCTGATGGTGGCTGCTGGAGATCCAACCCAGACCTGCAGAATGGATCTCCTCTTGTGAGAGGATGATACCAGGAGACTGAGAGGCAGTTGCTGTTCTCTGACCTCTCTGACTGAGAGGCTGTAGACTTATCTGATCTCTCTTCTCTCTACCTCCAATTTATCTCATTCCCAGTCTGTAACACCTGTGTCAGCAAAGGCTGCCTTGCAACTTCTTCAGATGCTATGATCCACAGCTGTGGAGGCTCTTGGAGAATTGACTTGTCCCTTAACAGGAAGCACCTATTATAAATAGCCTTTTTTTTTTTTTTTTTTTTTTGAAGAGTTTAGTTATAAAGGGAAGAAGAAAAATAGGATAATAGTAGAGATGGCAAAATCAAGTGAGAGCCTTTTCGGTATGGAGGAAACTTGGTATGTCTGTAAATAGCAGGGAATGAGCCACTAGATGGAGAGATTAAAAATAAGAAAAAAAAGGGGAATTAAAAAATAAATTACTGGAAGAGATAGTATAGGACTACTAGAACAAGTAAAGGGATATGCCTTGGTAAGGACAAAGGTCATTTTGTCATGTGGAAGAGGAGAAAGTGGAGGAAAGTGAGTGATGGGGGATGAGGAAAAGAGGAGAAAAGGGAGTTCGTGGAGAATGTCCTCAATTTTTTTTTTCTATAAAATATGAGGCAAGATTCTTAACTTGAAAGAGTGGGAGGAGGGAGAGCCATAGGAGATTTGAAGAGGGATGAAAAATATTGGAAGGGCTAATGTGGAAAGTGGCATAATGAGTTGTTAAGGGAGGTATAGCATGATTGCTTAGCAGTAGGGAGGGCCCAGTTGAAGTTATTAATATAAATATATAGTGCATTAAGTCAGAAGAGTTGTGTGATTTTCTCCATTTTTGTTCAGTAGGTGCAAAAGCCACAAATAGTGAGAATAATCTAAGCCTGAGGCTTAACTAGGCATAATTGGTAATATGATAAAGGGTCTAAGGAATCAAGAGAAAAGGACAGTGTAGAGTTTAATTGCTTTGTCAAGGAAAACAACATGGGGAGAAGAAGAGTGTACAGCTCATGAAGAGGGGAAAGTTTAGGAGAGGATTAAGAGGGTAAGGGATTGAAGATCATGGTTCTATTTTTCTTCTATCCTTTATAGCTAAACTCTTCAAAAAGGCTGTCTACAATAAATGTTTCCATTTTCTTTCTTCTCTTCTTAACCAACACTGCTCTCTCCAAAATTACCAATGATCTTAGTTGCCAGTTCCAATAGTAAAGTTATATAAGGGAAAGAAGAAGGAGAGTTGAAAAGCCAGGAGGCTACAGTTGATAAAAGGACTTCAGAATTCTTTTACATGGAAATGGAACATTTGTAGGTGATGGCAACATTGAGAATATGATCACTTTGTGTGTGGCTGAAATAAGATGGAAAGTAGCTCACTGAATGTGAATAGGTTGAGAAACTGGGTAGTTAAGGGGGAAACAATATGTATGCTGAAGTCTTCTAGTATGAGGGTAGGAATTGGGAAGAAAATAAAAATAGTGAGCCAGGTAAACTCTTGGAGGAAATCAGGGGATGACTCCAGGATCTATAGACAACAGCTACCAGAATTTCAATTGTATGGTAGATATAAATTGCATGAACCTCAAAGCAAGAGTGAAGGGGAAAAGGGGAAAACCTGGAACTGACAATGAGGAACAAGGAGTATTCCAACTCCCTTGCCTCGACCAATAGGTGAAGTAAAATTAATGAAGATATAGTCAGTGTTAGAGAGTCCAGGGAGGTTATTGAGGGAATTGTGGGAACCAACTAGTAGTGTTGTTGATTGTATAGTTGTACTACTTAGGTAGGGAGTGTAAGGAAATAATAAAGAGGAAATAGGAATTAAGAGTTTTAAGAGTAACATAGAAGCTATTTGTAAAAGAATTGCCTCCTAAATTAATTAAGGCCACATCTAGAGACTGTGCTAAATTAAGACAAGCTAGCTAGGTCCCAATATAATGGTCCCTCAGAATCACTAACAGCCCTTTAGTTTGTAAGCTGCAGATGAGTAGTAAAACCAGAGAAACATTATGATAATTAAGGAACCCTAAATTGGCACTAATAATTTTGAGATTATATTGATTGTTAATGGAAAACACTAAGGTGGCCTGGAAAAGAGTTGGATTGTTCCCTCCCCCTCCCCAAATATTTCTTTTTTTAAAAATTAATTTTATAATTATAAATTTATAATTATATATGTACATATATAATTATAATTTTTTTTGACAGTACATATGCATGAGTAATTTTTAAAAATAAATTTATAAATTTATCCCTTATATTCATTTTCCCAAATTTTCCCCTCCCTCCCCTAGATGACAGGCAATCCCATACATTTTACATGTGTTATAGTATAACCTAGATACAATATATGTGTGTAAATCCAATTTTCTTGTTGCACATTAAGAATTGAGTTCCAAAGGTATAAGTAACCTGGGTAGATAGACAGTAGTACTAACACTTTACATTCAATTCCCAGTGTTCCTTCTCTGGGTGTAGTTGTTTCTGTCCATCATTGATCAACTGGAAGTGAGTTGGATCTTCTTTGTTGAAGATAACACTTCCATCAGAATACATCCTCATATAGTATTGTTGTTGAAGTGTATAGTGATCTTCTGGTTCTGCTCATTTCACTCAGCATCAGTTCATGCAAGTCTATCCAAGCCTTTCTGTATTCATCCTGCTGGTCATTTCTTACAGAGCAATAATATTCCATAACCTTCATATACCATAATTTACTCAACCATTCTCCAATTGATGGACTCCATTCATCTTCCAGTTTCTAGCCACTACGAAAAGAGCTGCCACAAACTCAAATATTTCTTTTATCTTCCACAAGTCCATGATATTTGAAGTTCTCAATATTTGATTCTGTTATCTTCACTCTTCCCTGTCTCTTCCTCTTACGTCTGCTTCCCTTTAACCCTCCAGGCCCAGGGCATTCTATCACCCATACTCATGCTATTTGCCTCTGTATTCTCCATGCCTTATTAAAGTGCAATCAATATGTTAATGTCCACTTTTTGCCAGCATATTCTTTCCCTGAAAGTATCCCAAGACTTGGGAATTTTGCTTTTTAAAATGTTAAACATGGTAAAAATATATGTTAAATCCAATGAATTTATACATAATTATACAATTATCTTGCTTTACAAGAAAAATCTAATCAAAAAGGAAAAAATGAGAAAGAAAATAAAATGCAAGCAAACAATAACAGAAAGAGTGAGAATGCTATGTTGTGGTCCACACTCAGTTCCCACAGTCCTCTCTCTGGGTGTACATAGCTCTCTTCATCACAAGATCATTGGAACTGGTCTGAATCATCATTGTTGAGAAGAGCCATGTCCATTAGAATCGATAATCATATAATCTTCTTGTTTCCATGTATAATTATTTTTTTTATTAAAGCTTTTTATTTTCAAAACATATACATGGATAATTTTTCAACATTGACCCTTGCTTAGCCTTGTGTTTCAGATTTTCCCTTTCTCCCTACCCCTTCCCCTAGATGGCAAGCAATCTAATATATGTTATACATGTTAAATCCAATATATATAAACATATTTATACAATTCTCTTGCTGCACAAGAAAAATCAGATCAAAAAGGAAAATAAATGAGTAAGCAAATAAAATGCAAGCGAAAACCAAAATACAAGCAAACAACAAAAAGAGTGAGAATGCTATGTTGTGATCCACACTCAGTTCCCACAGTCCGGCCTTTGGATGTCATAGCTCCTTTTGTCACAAGATCATTGGAACTGGCATCAGTTATCTCATTGTTTGAAAGAGTCACTTTCAACAGAATTGATTGTCATATAAAATTGATCTTGCCATGTATAATGATCCCCTGGTTGTGCTCATTTCACTTAACATCAGTTCATGTAAGTCTCTTTAGGCATCTCTGAAATCATCCTGCTGGTCTTTTCTTATAAAACAATAAGGGGGAATGTTCACTCTGACCCAACAAGGGGCTCATTTGTGGTCCCCTTCCTTTAGGAATGAACTGAGGGCACCAAAACTAGGACTAATTGTTCATTATTGCATCTCTCAATGGATGAGCAGAGAGCTATGAACCCACTGAGAAGAAGTATGGATAGATACTTATAGATCTATGTAGATATGTATAGATATACATATAGATAAGGAACTCCATGTCACCCTCTTGAGTAGAGGGTTGTATTAGGACACCTCCCTCTCCTCACCATCCATAATTTTTTTTTTCAGCTTTATTTCTGTTAAGGATGCCAGCATTCTTCTAGTCAGTCAATGAGCAAAGGAAAGAGGGTTGAGAATAAGTATTTACACAGTACAAATTATGTGCCAGGCACTATGCTAAAGGATGTACAAGTATTATCTCATTTGATCTTTACAGTAAATACTCAGGATAGGTGCTATTATTGTCCCTATTTTACAGTTGCGGCAAAACAGATTCCTTGACATGCCCAGTCACATAGCTACTACCTGTCTGAGGCTTGATTTGAACTCTTCAAGTCTTCCTCACTTGACTTCCAGCACTCAATCCACTATTTCCCTAGCTGCCTAACTAATCACTTATTAAGTATTTACTATGTGAAGACAACATACAAGAGGAAGATGAAGGGAACAGAGAAAAGAAGGGAGAAGGGGGTCCATGATGGAGATATCCAAAGAAGGGCCCCCAAATGGAAAATGAAGCCTCTCAGCTACCCAGATTCATAAAGTCATAGCATCTCTGACTCTTGCTTCTTCCTTGCCCACCTGTTCATTTAATTATCAAGTCTTATGGATTTTGTCTCCATGCCATCTTTCATATTCTTCTCTTTCCTTCCACTTGTATGGTCAAAACTCTGGGTTAGGCCCTTATTACTTCTCCCTCTAGTATTTCTTCTCCATATTGACTTTCAAATTCATCTCCATGAGATTTTGTCCACCATGCCCCCAAATACTTTCATCCCCATGCTCTTTTCAACTATTTAATAGACGTAAGCTCTTTGAGGGCAGGGACTCTCTTTTTCTTCTATTTGTATTGGTATTTTCAGCAGTTGCCTATCACATTGTAAGTACTTAATAAATGGAATTTGACAACTGTAATAGTTTCCTTATTGATCTCCCAGCCTCAAACCTCCCCTCAACTCTCCCATTCTTTAGCATAGTTGCTAGCTGATTTCATACTCCCATCTTAATAAGCACTTAGCATAGTGCCTGGCACACAGTAGGTACTGTGTTTATTGATTGATTGGAATTGCTTAGGATTTAAATCACTTCATTACTTGTCTCATCTTCTTTCTAATTCTTTTTCCACATTAGTCTTCTTTAAGTACTCTGTGGTCCAGGCGTATTAGTCTTATTGCTGTTTTTCACACATGAATTCCATTTCCCCTCTGGGGAAGGGTTTGCACAGGCTATTTTTCTATACCAGACTGTATTCTTCCCACCTACGTATCTTGAGCTCAGCTCATGTATCACCTCCTACACGAAGCTTTTCATGATTTTCCAGCTGATGTTTCCCACCAAAAAAAACAAAAATCCAAACAAAAAATAACATTGTAATTACTTTGTATGTATTTGTATATACTAATCTCTACATGTTTTGTCACTCATGCAGGAATCCCTGACAAGGTATTTGTGAAACTGTGGAAGATCCACCCCTTTTGTTTTTGATATGAGAATTGCATGTGTCTTATTCTAGATTGAGGCTTCCAGAATCAGTTTAGGACAGGGTTGCCTTGTCATCTATGTCCTTGGGAGGTCAAGGTCTATCGTGGGATTTAACTGATATCTATATCCTGTGTACTGAAGATCTGATAGCTTGAGGTTGGGGGTGGTGGTGGTGAGAAACAGGACAGTCATTAACATGTCCACAGGTCTATGATGTGAACTCACTTGTATGAGGCCCTAGCTAATTTTCCAGTTTTATAGACATTTGCCAGAACCCAATTTCCTAATGTTCTTTATGATCCAACATTCTAGTCAATTTCACATATGCCTTTAAAAAAAAATCACCACATCATCACTACAATACCTAAATTTACTCTGCCCTTATACCTCTCCCAACAGAAGTATTTAATTATATGTCAATGCATTTGGGGGAGATATTGGTAAAATTCCTTCAAAATGATGAATTTTCATGCAAAAATATTGGATGCAGCTGGTCACGAGCAGCTGCTTAGTTTTGTTTTAGTCACCAGGCTTACCAAAAGCTAATAAACACTTACAGCTTCTCAGCTAGGAACTCTTAGCCCACGGAGATTTTGTCTGCTTTTCAAGTACAAAAATATTTGATAGGTTGGCTGTTTAAAGTGAAAAATCAGCAGCCTCCCATTCATTCTGCAAGACAACAGTGGCCTCTAGTGTCCAATAACAGAATTACAAGTTTTAAATTCTCAAGTTCCCGGGTAGGTGTGAAGGATACCTGTTCATAGATAGGAAGTGGAAGGGCCCTAAAAATACAGATCTTTGGATCTAGAAATGAACCTTTGGGTCTCAGAACATAAAATGCTCTAAAAGATAGTACAGACAGATCTTCTAGTTCAGACTAATTATAAAGAGAAAAGGAGGTCCAGATTGGAGATGTAATGTGTGATGAAAGTCCAGTAGCAAATTAGGGGACGGATCAACAATTAGAATATGTATCTCCCATCTCCTAGTACATGCTCTCTCTTTTTTAATTTAAATTAACTTTTTTATTTAACAAGCATTTCTTTTTCGTCTCCCTCCCATCTCCTTTCCCTTAGCTGAAAAATAAAAAAAAGAAGGAAAATCCTTAAAAAACAAATGTATATAATAACATCAAACACATCCACAAATATGTTTTAGTATGCACCTAGAATTCATCATCTGTCATGTTTTTTATTTTCTGTCTTTAGTAATCATGGTTTGTGATTGTATCAAATGTTCTTTCAGTATTTTTAAATGGCTCAATAAATAGATTTTAAACCAATGCTTCTCTGTTTAAGTCATTTCTTAATTATTTCTTTGATAATTGTTTTTATTTTAGGAGGAATGGCAGAATAACATGGAAGTTTAGTTTGTTGAATACTAAAAGGCAGATGCTGTTATATCATCAACTGTTGCTTCAGGTTCAGAGTCAGAATAAAATGAAAGCCTTGTGGATTATCTACTAACAAAATAAAGTTCCTTAGCCATCTTAGTCATCACATGGAAAAGATACTCAGCAAGAATGCAACAATGGTAAAGTTAGGTGAAGCTAATTTGTCTATTCATAGTGCTAGTCAAGCCTGTGGGAGAGCAATCGTTGCTACCTCAAAGATTGGTTTTTATACTTAGACTACCAGGAAGAGAAAGCTAATATTCTGAGCCTTTGACCTCTGAACCAGTTAATTTTTGAGGTGTGTGTATGTGTGTGTGTGTGTGTGTGTGTGTGTGTGTGTGTGTGTGTGTGTGTGTTTAACTAGCTTTGCCTACAGGGCAAATATTGATCATATCACAATGTTTCCAGGAATTGAAGAACCAGGATAAAAAGGAATCATCTATCCATACTTAAACAGTCTTCCTTCTATAATAAGTTATAAGTGATAATTTAGCCCTCTTTTGAAATTCCTCCAGTGATGAGGATCTCCCTTGTTACTAAGGCAGACTATTCAATTGTGGATCAATTCCTATTAGGATATATATGTACACACACACACACACACACACACACACACACACACATCAATTAAAGGAAAGAAGATGGGAGGGAGAAGAAAAAGAAATGTTTGCTAATTGAAAAAATTAATTTAAATAATAAAACCAATAAAGAGCATAGTACCTAGGAGATGGGAGATCCATAATCTAATTTTGATCAGTCCCCTAACTTGCTATTGGACCTTGGTCCCAAATTCCATCTCCATTTGAGTCAAATCTCAGTCAAAAATCAGTCTTGGTTACTTGGTCACTTTTTTTCATTGCTCCTAGTTTTGCCATTTGTGCTCAAAAAAGATAGATCCAATCCCTCTTTCACTTAACAGACTAAGAAATCTGAAAAAAAGGTTTTTGGCAGTTGGGTGATAACAGTGAATAGAGCATTGGACCTAAATTCAAGAAGATCTGGCTATGTGACCATAAGTAAGTCACTTAACTCTATTTACCTCAGTTTCCTCATTTGTAAAAATGAGTTGGAGAAGGAAATGATAAAACTACTCTAGTATCTCTGCTAAGAAAACTCCAAATGTGGTCCCAAAAAGTCAGAAATGACTGAAATGACTGAAAGAATAACTACAATAACAATTTAGTCCCATTTAAGTCTTTTCTTCTCAAGAGTAAATATCTCCAGTTGTATGACATGATTTCAAATCTCCTGATCACCAATATTGTATCCCCTGGGCACCTTAATATCAATACCTTTGAAAAATGTAGCATTCAATAATATTACATTCTACACATTATGATGATCTAAACACCATAATCCAAGTATTATCAGGACAAAATATAGTAGGATAATAATTTCCCTTTCTCTGGACTCAGAACTTTTATTGGTGAAGGCTAAGAGAGTGTTAGGGTTTTTTGACCACTATATCACACTGTTAAAGACTATTAAATGTGTAGCCTATTCCAATTATCAGGTATTTTTCACATAGAATTACTATCACAAAATAGCTCTAATAAAAACTCCAATAGAGGAATATTCTACCAGAGAGAGAAGTCACTTGCACATAATAAACAACCACATTCATAGTTGAATCTGGTTAGTTCTTTTTCTTTCAGTTTCTCAAAGGATTCTGCTCTTAGAAATAAAAGACCAACATATAATAATGACTACTAATATTTAAAAATAGTTCTTTATGGCTACAAATCCCTCTGGGTCAGTTATCTTATTTGATCCTTACAATGACCCTATGAGGTAGCTGAGATGGGGATTATTTTGATTTCCCTTTTACCCATGGGGAAACTGACCTGCAAAGCTCCAATAACTTCCTCAAGATCACAGGATTAGTAAATAGGTAGAACCAGACTTGATTATTGCTCTTATGATTGTAAAATCATTGGCTCTTTCTAATCTATCATAGTGGCTTGAGATGACAGCAATCTAGCAAGTTGTTGACAAATATCAAAGTTGGTTGTTTTAAAAGGGTTGGTTATTTTTAAAAACCACTGATAACACTGAAGGGTATATAATTGGAGGCAATGAAAAAGGCAAATCAAATTCATGGTCCACAAATATACAATTTGCCCACAAGGCATCATATATTGGTGGGGCTCCAAGTTTACCCATGAAAATTTACCTGTAAAACGAAGGGTTTGAACTAGATCATCTCAAAAGTCTCCTCCAGTTCTAAAATCCTATGATCAAATCAATATATAATGCTACAGGGATCCTTATGGATAGTTTCCATGCCTATTTCTATTTGAGTTTTGACACCATTGACATAGAGGATAGATTAGAGGTTAGGGAATGGACACTGTGATGCCAATTTGGAAGTTTTGTAATAAGTCTACTCGAGAAATTACCAAGACCTTAACAGTGATAGTGACTAAGTAAACGGAGACAAGGAAAAAAGATGCACTAAATGAGCTGCAGGCAATAATGAGGGATCAAAAATGACTCCAGATTATAATCTGAGTGACTGGGAAGAGAAATAGGAATTTGGAGAGGAGGTAGGTTTGAGAGAAAGATATGAATTCTGTTTTAGACATGTTGAATTTGAGATGCTTATGGGACATTAGTGTGTGTGTGTTAAGATAAGAGAGAGGTTATAGGGAAAGAAAAGAGGGCTTAGGAGAAAGCCTTGGGAGGCTCCCAAAGTTAGGAGAAGTTGGATGATTATCCAGCAAAAGAGACAGAATGAGAGGTCAGCTATATAGGAAAGAACAGTGTTATAAAAATCCGGAGTGGAAAGAGTATCCAGGAAGTAGTAGAGAGATAGATCAACAATTTCATATGATTCAGAGAAGTCAAGAAGAAGAAGGAAAGACCACTGAATTTAGTAACTAAAAGATAATTGGCAGATCTCCACTATTGTGTCAAGAACTCAATATATGACAAAAACTATTGGGAAAACTGGAAAATAGTCTCACTGAAAGTAGTTTGACTAGGAAGTAGAAATTGGGCATAGTCCAGCATCTCCCACTGTATCCAAGATAAACTGAAAAGGGCACATGATTTAGATATAAAAGGTGACATCATAAGCAAATTAGAGAAACATTGAAGAAATTGCCTATCATCAGATCTATAGATGGGGGAAGAGTTCATGAGTAAGTAAGAGACAAAGTAGTATATAGAAGATTAAAATGATAATTTTGATTTGTTGTTTAGTTGCATCCCACTCTGTGATCTCATTTTGGGATTTTCTTGGCAAAGATATTAGAGCAGTTTGTCATTTTCCTTCTTCAGCTCATCTAACAGATGAGGCAAACAGAGTTATGTGACTGCCTGAGATCTCAAGCTAAATATCTGAGGTCAGACTTGAATTCATGAAAATCTTCCTGCTTCTAAGCCCACTACCCTATCCACTGTGCCAGGTAACTGTCCTTAATATGTGAAATTAAAAAGTATTTTGTACAAAAAATTAAATGCAGCCAAAATGAGAAGAGAATAGATTGAGGCTTGATAGGAGAAAAAAAAATCAGTCTTTTTTTTTTTTTTTTTTTTTTTCTTTAACTCAAGTCAGTATAGTGAGTCATATAGAGAAGTTTCCAAATACTGGGGATAAGATCTAGTGAGGAAATATTTTAAGGAGTGGAGTAGGTTGAGAAGAGAAAAGAGTAATAATTGTAGGATTGCTATAAAAAAGGTATTTTAAAAATAAAATTTTATTGATATTTTTTGTTTTTTACATTTTCACTTTTTCAATTCCTTTTCCTTCTCCTTTAAGAGAGCCATTCCATATAACAAATTATATTTTTAAAGACAAAAGGAAAGAGGAAAAAATCGGCATAACTGATGAGTACATTGAAAAAAATCTGACAATCTGTTCAATGTATAACACCTGTGAATAGCCCATCTCTTCAAAGATGTGTGATGGGAATATTCTTGCATATATCTTCTAAGTAATGAACTTGTAAAATCCTATGAAATTATATAACTTTGAATATCATTTAGCTTTTTGTTTATTAGTTTTTAAAAACTGTGTTATTTCTCCAAATGTCTGAGTTAGAAAGGGTAGGTAGCATTCCTTTAATGTAAATCCTTCATTTTTATAGAAGAATCCCAGGGAGGGGGAAAGTTTCCAAACCTCATGACTTCTTTCTTCTCTTATCCTCTGTTCTGTTTTGAACATGAAGCATTATTCAGATTCCTGAAGGGACAGTACTGACATTAAGGTATATAAATATATATATATATATATATATAAAATGCTCTAAGATTCACAAAGCACTTATATTTAAAACCACCCTGTGTGGCCAGCATGGCAAGTTTTCCTCCCATTATACAGATGAGGAAACTGAGTCTCAGAGAAGTTAAGCCACTTGCTTATAGTCACAAGATAAAATATCAGAGCTGGGATTCAAACCCAGGCCTCTAATTCCCAAGTGCTTTTTTATATCTGTTTTTTCATGTTAGTAAAATACCAATTTGAAAAGGGGAATGAACTAGGAAGAAAAAATTGGCTCTGATGAAATTATTGACTGATGTACATAAGCACAGGCTAATTAACGTGTGTGGAACAGACTACATACAGCCTCAGTGAACATATTCCAAGCAAAATTGGGCAAGCTATTAAAGGAAAGGCATTCATTCTAAGGTACAACTGTTAGACAGATGGGTGATTAGGGGAAGCTTTTCTAAATGTTACTGTGTGTCACAGGATATGGAGAAATGTAAAGATAAAACATGAATTCTAAATTCAAGGAGAATAGAAAATGGTCAATACAATTTAACGAAGAAGGAAAAAATGAGATTCTGAAAGTTACTTCTTGTGCTTCTGTAGGACCTGCAAGTGTATTAGCTACAAAAAAATCTCAAAACAACATGGATGAAAGTACTCTCAAAGGGAGTTAGCCCACTGTAGTGAATAGGACATTGGTCCTGGTATCAAAAGACAATGGTTTTTTCTTCTTAGCTCAGCCAGTGATTTTCTGTCTTAATTTTTCACAAATCAGTTTCTCTCTGGGTCTTTATCTCATCTGTGAAATGAAAGGGATGGATTAGGTCATCTTCAAGGTCCAATTTAGCCATAAGATTTCTTGATTCTGGGTCACCTCATTCAACCTCCATACAAAAGTATAAAGGAGGAGATTGTGGCCCAAGGAGGGGAAGTAAAACATCCAACTGGAACACTTGGGATTAGAATTCTTGATCTTGTGTTTGGAAGAGAGGTTAAAATAATTCTACAGAATTGGAAAAGTAGAATCAATGGGAGGAAGTTATACATAGGCAGATGTCAAGTAAGTGACCCATAAGAGCTCCCTAACAACTAAAGATGTCAGAGAATGGAATGGGATTCCTTGGAAAATGGAGTGTTTTCTATTATTTCAAGTATTTAAGCTTAGATTAAAGAACCATTTGTGGAGTTACTGCCAATCGTCCTAGTCCATGTCTTGCCACAGGATTCTGAATGATTCTGGAAGAGAGAGTGAGGCTGATGATTTTGCAAAGCTCTGCCTTACTCAAATCCAGCTCACTTTTGCAAGTCAAGACATTGTCTTCCTCATGTTATTTGTCCTTTTTGAGAATGAAGGATGAATAATAACAAGATGACCATTTATTAAGAATATTATAGGAAGGATTGACTTAAAAAGAAAACTTATAAAATATCTACTCTGTGCAAAGCACTGGGAATACTCTTGTAGTATTTCAAACCATATTGCCTGGACATTGTTGTGTGGATAGAGCATTAAAAGTCTGGAGATCCTGATTCTAGTCTTAAGCCTACCATTAGTTCATTAGCTTGACTTTAGACAAATAATTAAAACTCCAGTCAATAAAACCTTTTACCACTGCCAGTTTTTCCTTGCCAAATTGGACTAGTTGACATTTTCTGCTTCAGAATTTCCTCTTTGCTCATGTTTTCCCCATCCATGGAATACTCTCTATTTGTTGGAATGCTCTCCATTCTTGAAAATCTAGATCAAATACTATTCCTCCAAGAAGCCGCCATGGTGATTCCAGAGCAGAGTGATCTATTCCCATTGGAACCTTAGGTAACATTTGGTACCTGTCTCACTTTTGAGTAATTTTTAAGTTCTAAAAGTATTCATATCATCTAATCTTTGCATTTCCTCCATCATAGATCAGCTATTTTGTGCATTAGGTATTTAATAAATTTTGAATTGAAATGTAAAGTTAAGCTAGATGACATCATGATGTAAGGCTATCAGAAGATGCAGGTTAAAAATCTAAGTCATATCATTTCAACTTTTTAGATCTCAGTTACCTCATCTATATAATGAGAAAGTTGGACCAGAAGACTTCTAAGGATCTTTTTAGCTCTAGATCTATGAGCTTATATTCTTAAATTCAGCATTGCTGGGTAATAAAATTTATTTCCATTATCCTCTGAAATCTTTTTTTGATGATGTCTCATAATTATCTCTTTTACATGCTTCTCTTTTTTTTCATTTTGTGTGCTCCTATATTGTGACAGTTTGAAAAACGAGATCTTTGGTCTTAGAGCTGACCATGTTGTTCCATGGTATGGGGGCAAGAAGATATTCCTCTCATTGCCCATGAAGCACATACCTTATCTAGATTTAATGATGAATTCAAATAGGATTTCAAAATGGCAATGAAATATAATTAGCAACCATGCCAACACTTGTTTGCTCTAACACATTCCATGATTACTGAATAAAAATAGCAATGATCCTGGAGTTGAGTTGTATTTTTTTATTATTATTATTATAGCTTTTTATTGGCAGAACATATGCATGGTTAATTTTTCAACATTGACCCTTATGAACACTTCTATTCTAACTTTTCCCTTCCTTCCCTCCATCCCCTCCCCAGATGACAGGCAGTCTCATAGATGTTAAACATGTTAAAGTATATGTTAAATACAATATATGTGTATATATTTATACAGTTCTCTTGTTGCACAAGAAAAATCAGATTTAAAAAGGTAAAAATAACCTGGGAAGAAAACCAAAAACACAAGCAGTCCACACTCGTTTCCCAGTGTTTTTTCACTGGTGTAGCTGGTTCTGTTCATCAGTGATCAATTGGAATGGAATTGGATCCTCTCATTGCCAAAGATAGCCACTTCTATCAGAATTGATCCTCATATAATATTGTTGTTGAAGTGTATAATCTCCTGGTTCTTCTCATTTCACTTAGCATCAATTCATGTAAGTCTCTAGGAGTTGTATTCTTGCCCTTACCCTAGCCATAACTTTAGAACATAGCTTCTCCATTCAAGTAACCCCTTAAATCCTTCCTTTCTAAAATGAGGATGATAATTTTACTAAGTACCTTAGTTTCTTTTTTAAAGTGAAAATTAGAATACTCATAAAGCACTTTAGAAATAATAGCTATTATTGAAATATTATTTCAATCATCAATATTTATATGAAATATCACAGAAAGATTACATATATACTGGAAGGTATCCAATATATAATCATTCATTATTGAGTGCCCTGTCATGAGAATTATTCAAATGGAAGATAGACTGATTTTTTAGGGAAGTTGTAGAGAGAATTCATGCTTCAGGTACAAGTATACCTAGGTAACCTCTATTTTTCAGTGTAAAGAATGAATGATGTTAAATGAATAGTGGACTACATAAAATCTGGAGAGGCTTGGATTCAAATCCTATCACTGATATTAACTGTGGATCATCAGCAGGCCTCAGTATTCATCTTCTAAATGGCATTATGCCTCTTTATCAAGAGTTTGCTAGTAAATATTTAAGAACTAGTTCTCCAAAAACACGCAATATACTTTTGAGATAAATCTGCATTTTAACATTTTTTTCCCACCACTTTCTTAAATTTAGAAAGTCAACAAAACAATAAATCTAGCCATGATTTGCTGATATTTAAGATGTAAATGCTCACAATGAGAATTTGATACAGTTGATGCTCATAAGATAGATGTCTCCAGCACACCCTTGCCTGTGGGGACTCAAGTGACATAATGGACATTAATTGCTTTATTGTTTAGTAGTGTTCAACTCTTCATGATCCCATGGGATTTTCTTGGCAAAAATATTGCAGTGATTTGTCACTTCCTTCTCCAGTAGGTTTGAGACAAATAGAGGTAAAGTGATTTGTCCAGATCAAATAGTAAATATCTGAGGTTAGATTTGAACTGAGGTCTTCCTGACTCCAAGCCCTGTACTCTATCCACTGAATTATCTGGCTGCTTCTGCATAAAGTGCTTTATCAATTTTAAATCTTTATATAAATGTCAGCTATTATTCTCTTCCCTAAACCAATTTTGTCAGCATCGTAGTGTAGTGGATGTCCTTGGATTTACATAGGGGTAAAGCAATGGATCTGGCTGGAATAGCACAAAGAATCCAATTTATGACTTTTCAAAGTGGGAATAAATAGTAATAATAAATAATAGGAATCTAAAATAAGCCACTTTGGAATACATTTGACTGGTCATCAGCAATGTATAATTTAGGCATAAATTGCCTAACTCGAACAGCTTGTTTCACAGGAAGCCTCTCTCTTGAAGAAAGTATCTTTTCTTTGTATGTCAGTACATTCATTTGGAAAATGAAGGAACTGTAGAATCAAATTTCTAAGGTCTTTTATATGTTCTAAGGTCCCATCTGGTTCTGACATTCTATGTTCTCCCTCACGCCCAGACAATTGGGGTTAAGTGACTTATCTAGGGTCATATACTAGTACATCTCAAGTATTTGGAGCCAAGAACATAGATCCTCCTGACTCCAGAGATGGTGCTTTAACCACTGGGTTACCTCATTCTATGTTTTAAGGTCACTTAGAACCCTCACATTCTATTGTTCTAAAGTTCCTTGCTTCTGGAGGTATAAAAATTCTCCAACAGCACTTTGGCTAGGGACCAATTATTCCTTAGAGGGATTTTAATAAAAAAAAAAAAATCTGATTCACCAGTATCTAGGACACTTTAATCCTGCTATTTGTTGATACAAAGTCAAAATGAAGACAAAACAAAGGGTTGCCAACTGTTAAGATGACTAACCCATGTGTAACAGTTGGATCCTCTAAGCAGATGGATAGACATATGTATATTTACATATATATTTCTAATCAATTGAGTCCCAGTGAAAACATTAAAACTTAAGAGGCTGATGGGAATCTGTCACATTATGGAGGTTTAGCACGATCTTTTTTCAGCTTTACACTTCTATATTTTGATCCAAGGGGATCTGTGACATCAATATGGATTCTATCAATACAAATCACAAGTCATCCATACTCTCTTGTCCTATGTGGCTTTACAGATCCTGTAAATCCTTCATAGAGGGTTCACCCAAAATAGTGGGGGCCTTTGGATTTCCTTACACTGTGTTATTGATGAGGCAATGGATGAGTTATCCATTAATTATTTTTTGCTTTTTTTTTTTTTTTACAAGATTGATCTACCTTTTTTTTTTGTTCACATTTCATTGATAATGTCTTGTAGACTGGATTTCCTACCCTGTTCTTTGTTGGCAGTGTACTTCAGCCTACTTATCCTCAACAAATGTCTCACAACACACTTGAGAGTATCACTGCAAGAATACCACCAAAAAAGATGGGCCTCGACATTAGAGGAATGACTGGACAAATTGTAGAATATGAAAGTAAAAGATCATTATTGTAACACAAGGAATGATAAATATATTAGAGAAACATGGATAGTTTTGTATGAGAAGAAAAGCAAAGTGAGCTGGAGAAACAATACATACAATGACTAAATACTATAATAATTCAGGCCACTTTGGTTGCTCAATGACTAGCACTTCTAGCCTGCCATAAATAACACGAGTTCAAATGTGGTCTCAGATACATTTTTTTTTTTTTTTTGGCTGAGGCAATTGCTGCTCCTTGTCTATATGTTTCTGAAGGCTAGTCATGTGTCCAGCCCCTCTCAAGATACATTCTAGCTGTGTGACTTGATCAAGTCACTTAATTTGCTTATCTCAATTTCCTCAATTGTAAAATGGGGATAAAAATAGTATCTGACTTCCATGGTCATGAAGATCAAAATGAGATATTACTAAAGTGCCTAGGCAAATAGTAAGACATATTTTGGCAAGGAGAGCAAATGTTTACTAAGGCAATTTCTAGACTCTGAGGGAATTGAAGGAATTAGGACAGGTGGTTAATTGTGGGAAATGAATGAACAACACTGACTCCATCTTGTGATTCAATTCTGGATCTAGTATGACCTGTGAGGAAAAAATAATCAATTGTGGGAATTGGGAGAAAACTTTATTGCACTGATTGAATATAGCCCTCCATGGCTGGAAAGCTGGACCATCTCTACTTGTTGCTCACAGACCCATAATTAAGGACTTAGTTTTTATTGATCAGACTTGGCCAGATCCAAAGATTGATGCAATTTCCTCACAATTATACATCTCAAGCAATGTATAAATCTTATCTGAAAACTGACCCCTTACTGGTTAATCAATTATTGTTTTCCTGTTCTCACTGGGAGGGGTGAGATACCTCTTTTTCTGATTTCAAGATATTGTATCTACTTTCTCTCCCCTTTTCAACTTGGAAATCCCTAATCTTTTCTTCAATTAGAAATCAGATTGCCTAATATTGTATTGTTTCCCTTTAATTAATTGGTTTTGTTTTTCATGTATAAAAATCTATTTCCCCTTGTGTTTGGGGTCCAATGCCAAAGCTGAGAAAGTCTACTGGTCCTGATTTGTTGGGCAATTCCATGCATTGCTTAGTAAGTCTGCATGCTAGCAAACTCAAACTTTTGTTTCCTCAGTCATTTCATCTTCACCTTCCATAGTTCTTTTGGTGTCCTCATTATAGTGATTTCAATTGGTTAAACTTCTTTAGGAAAGGACAGTCTACACCAATGTTCTTGAATCACTCTCCATTTTTCTGTTAATGGTACATTTAATTAGGTTGGTTGGAGTTCTTTTGTTTGGCAACTTTATTCATCTTATTGCTTTTGATCTTTATTCTGAAAAGTCAGTGCTCTGACAACCATGTCACAATCCAGTTTGATCTCACCCACTCACTGTGCCCTTCATTTTAAATAGACCTCTACTTCTAGGGGCCCTTTCAGTTTCTGACATTCATGAAGGCCTGGTTCCTTTCTGGCCATTCTTTTTAGTACTGATTGCATTTTTATTCATTCATCTTTCTCCCTTCCCCAACCATCCTCCATCCTGGAGGTGAGTCTTGTTCCCCCCTTACCATTTCCAAATCCTTCATATGCTACAATCTCTTTTGAAGTTTATATTAGTCAGATATATCACCCAATACAGATCCTGGTAGCAGTTATTAGCACCCAGATCATTCTGCTTCCTTTTGCAAAGAATTCAGTGTCTCTTTACCCCAACTTCTCCCCATACTAGGAGATTTTGAGATACATGTTGATATTCTCTCAAACACAAACATCCTAGCCTTCTAGTTCCTTAATTTCTTCAGATTCCATGACCTTTTTAAAAAATTCTATTTAGTTATACCCTTAATCTTCCCACATCCTATCATCCAAAAATGTTCTACTTCCATGATCAAGAATTCCGAAATTTCCCACTCTTATTTTCTTTTTATTCTTACTATGACCTCTAGGCTCACCATCCCTCAGTATACTCTTAGACCATCTCTGCTCTGGCTTCATTTTGTGACCTTTCTAATGTTGACTCTATAATTCATCAGTTCAAATTTAGTCTTTTCTCTATTCTTGCTGTCCTTGTCACCCCTCCCCCACCACCTTGCCACTATCACCAGAAGCAGATTCAAATGTAATTGGGAAATTATTTGACAAAATAAATGAAAAAACTAGGTCAACATGCAGCCTATAGGGATCCTTTTAGGTATAGTTTATTGACCTCATTTATATTTGTCTGACACCACTGGTCTACAAGACTTTGGCCACTCCTGAGCCCTATTTTCTACATTTTTTTTTTTTTTTTAAATCATAAAAGCAAAGAGATACACTAGGTCTGGAGTCAGGAGGACCTGAGTTCAAATCTAGTACTCAGACATGTACTAGCTATGTGATCCCTGGCAAGTTACTTAATCTGTTTGCTTCAGGTTCCTCATCTATAAAATGGGCATAATAGCAGCACCTATCTAAGCTATGGCAAATGAGAGATTTATAAAGTACTTAGTGCTATATATGACACATAGTAAGTACTATACAAATTCTTCTTTCCTAGACTGAATTCTGTATTCATATAAACAAACATTAAAGTACAGGGTGTTATTGGCCTTCTTATCCTATGCAAAGGATGGTGATATTTAAGCTATAATTATTTTACAATAAGGTTGGGACTGCCAAGAAAAACGTGTTAAAAATTAGATTTGGAATCAAGTAAACTTGGGGTCAAATCTGATACTTAAAAGATATTTGTTAGATCAAAACTTTTTTAGTTTTTTACCCTCATTTGGAAAATGGGAATAATGTCTTTAATTACAATTTAAATACCAGACATACACTGATTAGATAATCTCTAATGCCTCTTCCATCTTTAAATCTATGAAGATAAGAGTTTCATGCTTTTGAAATAATCAATCATGTAAGTTACCACATTATATGACTTAGCATTTCACAAAATGACATTTCTCATTTCTTTGGGCTACATAATAAATCATCTTTGCTAATTCCATTGCTTCTCCCAGGATAATTTATGGGCCATAATTCCAAAACTCGAGTTTTTTCATCATCTGATTTTATGGCAAAAACATGCATATTGATAAGATTGAATCCTCATGAAGATGTTCACTTGGAACAAAGAGCTTCCATTCAGAATCTCAGTAGTTAAGTTGTTTGTAAATGGTCTAATAATATAAGGCATTTTTTTTTAAAGCATTATCTGCCACCTTTTCTGCCACAATCATTTCAAAAGCAAACTGAATTGTTGATATCAAAGGACATTTTTGGGCTCTCACAGCTAAAGAATTAGTTACCTAATGGCCAGAGCATTGGTATCAAGTCTCCTGATTTTCAGAAAACAATCACAGCCTATTTCTAGGACCAAGTATAAAGCTTTCACAGCATAGTAGAATATGCTAGAGTTTGAACTTGATTGGTATAGTCTGAGAATTCAAGTCCACCTTCATATAACAATCAAGTAATAAGACTGTGTACTTCATTTAAAATTTTAAAAAATTCTGTAAATATCTAATACAAATAGTCTGCACTCATATTTTATGGTCCTAATATCTTTATGTCATTTGTGAAAGGCAGGTTAATTATTTCTACTTTATAGGTTAGTGGTTTCCAAAGTTGGGGCTACCATTTCCTCAAAGAGTAACCAACTGGAGGGCAGGAAGATATGAGCCCCTTACCTCAAACAGAAGACAGACAACCTCAGGCCTTATTACAACAACTATTATCACACCCCATCACTATCATGGTAGTACTTCCCATACTCTCCAAATCATTCCTTTCCACCCCCCAACAATTTCTCTTCCAGTGACTATAGACAAGTTAGTTCCAAATCTCTTTTTTTAGTGTCATTCCAGGAAGGGATCTGAACACCCGTAGCAGCTGTGCAAGTTACATCAGGAAAATGTCCTCTCTCATCCTGTATCACACTCTTTACCTTCTTTACCTTGTGGCTCAGAAAGCTTCTTTCTTCTGGGTGGCTTCTAAACCTCAGGAAAGTAGTAGGCAAGAATGCTCAGAACCACACAAGTAGATATGGGTGAATTGTAAGGTGCATAGATCAGCTTCTTTTTTCCTTCAAACCAACCCTTCTTTTGAACTTATTTATTCTGATAGCTCCATTATCCTTTTCAGTATCCAAGGTTCCCAATCTTAGTTGTATGGTCCTCAAAGTTATCAAGGATCTTATAATAGCCACATTGATAGTCTTTCCTCAATCTTCATTCTTAACCTCTCTGTAGTGTTTGATACTATCGATCATTTTCTCCTCTCCTCCATATGTTTACTTTCTGGGTTGTTGAAAATGATGTTACCTATAAAATTTCTTTTATACAAACTTAAAAATTTTGGGAAACAAAATTTTCTAACTTGATTTTTTTCCAAAGAGTTTCAGTGGATTCTGAACTCTATTTCTTAAAAATATCAGAATACTAATATCATCTTATTAATTTGCAAAAACTGACATCAGGGAAGGTGGAAACTTACTATCCAAATTTGAACAAAAACCTTTCTGTAATTGGTAGAGGGAACTGAAAAATGCCTAATACGACTTAGTAAATAGAATCAATAATGCACCTTTCTTCTACTTGGATCTACATATCTTTGTCAAGTATCTTTTTCTAGCTATGCCAATCAGTTACAAAATAAAATTCAACTCAGAACTAAATCTCTGAATTGCTAAAGAAGATTTTCCAGAAATAATGCACCATATTAAATTGCTTTGCTCATTAATGTCATTTTTAGAAGCAAGTTTGTGTCATTAAATATTTCTTCTATCCTTAATGTTAATTTTTGGTTATATTTTGTAATACATATTTTCTTTTTTTTTTTTTTCCTGAGGCTGGGGTTAAGTGACTTGCCCAGGGTCACACAGCTAGGAAGTGTTAAGTGTCTGAGACCACATTTGAACTCGGGTCCTCCTGAATTCAAGGCTGGTGCTCTATCCACTGTGCCACCTAGCTGCCCCCTATAATACATATTTTCAATACAAGCATATAGAAATTATAAATAAGCAAATATACATTGGAGATTCAAGCTCATTTTTTTTTAATTGATGGAATACATGATCAAAAAAGTTCAGAGATTACTGTTTTAAGCTGAAGCCTGAGGAAGTAAGATGATTCACTCAATGATACACAATGGAGATTTGTTAGGATTCTTCAAGCATTTGAGCCAGGTCTTCTGAACTCCGATGCCAGCTCATTGTCCATTCTGCTACACTGTCTCTGAATGTGATCTTCAACTTCATTAATTTAAGTATAGGTGCTCAGATTGAAGCAGTATTGTTGTACTCAAATGTCATCTGATCAGTGCAAGAGCACTGATTGGAATGGTGTACAGACTTGAAACTAGTCTTTCAACTATTTATGAAAGTAACTGGAGATTAGACTTTAAAATGTTAATATAGTGATGCAGCATTCCCTTGGCAGCTTGCCCCTTACAGGCACTCTCACAAGTGGATTGAGTCCCCCAAGTGTATGTGCTACCTTGGATTCTTGGGGGCAAGTCCCAGCAGTATAGAAGTTTATCTGTGCTATCTTTCTCCAACTCTTAAGGCACAGTTTTTCAGGTTTTGCCCTCATATTCTTAAGATCCTTTGGAAAAATTCACTCATACTCATGAGCATTCACTACTGAGTTTTTCTTTAACAATCAGCCAGAAAATTACAATATTATTATATAATGATGATGATGAGAGTGCTTTAAAGTTTGAATAGGCTTTTACAAATATCTCATTTTATCTTAAAAGGAAGTAACTGTGGGATTTTGGACTGGTGATATGAGAAATCAGACACACATAAAGTGAGATAGTGACAAAGAGATGGAGAGACACACAGACACAGAGACAAAGAGTAAGACAGTGACAAAGAGATGTAGAGATACACAGAGAAAGCATTTAAATAACTACTATGTGCTTGGCACTGTACTAAACATTTCATAAACATCTCATTTGATCTCACAATAATCTTGTGAGGTAACATGCTGTTATTACTCCTCCACTATTTCACAGGTAAGGGAAAATGAGACAATCAGAAGTTGTGACTTGCCCATGATCACAGTTTGTATTTGAATTCAGATTTTCCTGATTTCAAGCCCTGAACTCTATTTCCTGTGCCCTTGCTGCCCCAAGTATCTCCAATATTGGCACCTGTAAAAAAATGACTTTTATTACTTCAATGTAAGTAGGTATATACTTCCCCATGTGCTGTCATCAGTTTTCAGTGTTCAAACATGAGGTCTGGCGATCACCTTCAATGCCGTTGAACTTGAAAGTATTATGAAAATGCTCCTAATTTCTTCCATTCATTCCCTGAAAGGCTGAAATATTTCCAAATTCCCATTTTAAGAGGAAATGGAATGATTTTACTGATGGTACTTTTGAGCTAGAAGGAGTAGAAAGGTCAGCTGAAACAAATCCTTTATTTTACAGATTAGTAAACTAAGGTTCATCTGGGTTGTGACTTGCCAAAGTTCATTCAGGAGGCAAACAGCTGAGGTAGGATGTGAATCTGGGTCTTGTAAAAATCCTGGTACAATACTCTTTTCTTTAGATTGCATTGTCTCCATTAATTATGAATAAAAGAATATAAGAGAACTAGATAGATTTGGAGTCAGAAATTGACTCTGCTCTGCTACTTCCTTGCTATATGACTGCTACAAAGCCTTTTAGTTTCATGGTTTGCTTGTCTTTACAAAAAGATACTTACTTTAACTATTTTAGAGCAAAGTTTCAAGGCAAAGTGCCATATAAACCTTTAAGAATCAATGTTTTGGACACAAAATAGGAATGTTTTTCTTGACTATGCACATTTGTTACAACGGGTTTTCCTCCAACTCAATGGATGAGAGGGAAGTGGGAAATACATATTAAAAAAATTAAAAAGATCTATATATTAATGTGAGTTGTTACTTTAACAGTAGTCTGTTAGGAAGTGGCAGGAACATTTAGTGAACAATAACATAAAATTATACACACAGAGCCACTAGGATTACTAAGAAGTGGAAAGCTGTTGTCTGAACTTGCTTCTATTCCTCATTCCTTGCTTTACTTACTTCCAGCTCCTTGTTTCTAACTCTAATGGAGAAATGGCCAAAGAATTTTCTAATGGTTTGAGAACTGCTTAAGGGCACTGCTAGGGAGTAAATCATATAACTGGTATATATGTCAGATATTGGACTTGAATACAGGTCTTACTAACTCCAGGATCATCTATCCACAATAACATGCTATTTCTCCTAACAATAATAGAAATTAAAATTAGAAGAACTTTAAAGTATTAACTGGCAATCAAATTGGCAAAAACAAGCACGATGCTGCCAGGGTCCTAGGGAGAAAAGGATTATGTTGCCCTGTCAGTGGGACTGTAGAAATATTCAAGCTTTTTGGAAAGTAGTTATGAAACTGAACAAATTGTCTGACTCAGAAATCTCACTGGGGCTACATGTATTTCTAAAGATATTAAAATATAAAAAGTGCTTATCTGCAAAAAATATGCCCAGTTGGATAATTTATAATAGTAAAAAAACCCAGAAATATGTCCAAAGCCTAGAGAATGGTTTGCTGAATTGTGATACATCAAAGTAATTAAATACTTTCCTGCCATAAAAATTATTATGAATAATTTTTAAAAATACAGAAAGATGATGTGAAATGATGAAAAACAGCAACATATGAACAATGATATATGTTAAAGGTAATTATACACAAAAAGCCCAAATAACAGAACAAGTACATTGATTGGAGGTTAGAAGGGTATACAGAAGAAATAAATTGAAAAATAGTTTGGAACTCATTTATTTGGGGCTCAGCTTCATATTCTGTTTATTTGTATGTATTGAGGCTTATTACTTAGTAATAACCAATTAATTATAAGTAATTCTTTAAGCAGGTAAGAAACAAATGAGCAAGGGGTTTAAGACTAAGACACTAAAACATGACAAAATTTTGTAAAAGCAACATTTTTGTTGTAACAATACAACAAAAAGCCCAATGTCACAAATTGGGGAGTAAAAAAAACTAAACTAGTATTTTCTTGAAAGATAATGATATATTTTCTGATTTTAATAATAAGAGAAAATGCTTAATTTTTTAATAAAATTTATTTTGTATGCTTGCCATTGATAGAGAACATTTTGGTTGTTCATAAATCACAATACAATTTAAAAATTACAAATGCCCATGATGAAACTATTTTAGAAATATTATATAATAGCATTTTATATTATTTAAAAAATCAAGTCAGGCTAAAAAGATAAATACACCACAGTGATTGTCCAAAAACTGTAGCTCTAGTTCAGAAAGTTAAGAATTTTACAAAAAGTTAAAACCCGACAATATATGAATAATAAATACGAATAATAATAATAAACATGGTTTCTTCTTCCTGAAAACATGTGCTCAACAATAAGTTAATTTGCATAACATTTGCCAGATCAAATACTTGATATCAGTAACGTGATGATTGAACCTCAATATAATACTGGAAAATTCCAAAATAAAACTTATTTATCTGCCTGAGATGCAACGTAGCTGGCAATGATTTGAATTTGAGCTGGAGATATGAATCCAAGTTCCTCATAATTTTGTGCAATGTATATTCATGGAATCAATTAATAAAGCTAGAGAAGGGAGGATTAAAAGGAGAAGGATGTCTGAAATAACTCTGCTGAAATACTTACAGTAACTTACTGTGTAACTCTAGGCTGTTCATAATTATGCAGCCCCAATTTCTTCAAAATGATGTTACTCTTATATACTTTCAAAATATTCTCATATTTCTTGGCTATACATCATGTTGTACGTTTTAATGTGAAACTATACAGAAACAAAATACACCAAATTGGGGTATCATTTTGTTGGACATTAATCATTACAGACCTTATATGACCACTCTTAAAACACTTCAATTTTTACTGTCAAAATATTCCAATATAAAGCTATTTTCTGTAACATGGCAGCTGTGTTCCAGAAACTGATATATTTTCTGATCAAGTTGCACCTTCTTAGGTTAAAATCAGCATTTAGAATATAAAATTGTATGTATGAAGGTACCTAAACAAAAAGCATTTAAAAAAAAATCTTCCAACTTTAGGCTAATAGTGGCAAAACAGAAGTGTTCAGAAACTTATGTTCAAAAGCAAAACCCTTTGCTCTCTGGCAAAATCTATGGGAAAAATATCAATTAAGGTCTATCAATTAAGAATACCCAACCTTTCACTAAATTTTCATTGGCTCAGAAATGGATGCATCATTTCTTTGGCTCTGATCAACCAAGACTAAGGGAATGATGCACTTTATCAGGTTATTCATTGTATTTTCCATCTTCTTTTCTCTGAAATCAGTAATTAAATTCTAATCCAATCTTCTCTAAAAGTTCCCCTTAGGAGCCATTATTTCCAAGTATGTTTCAGTAACTGGAAGCCAAATGAGAGAAATGTGAGGTACTAAGTGATGTTTTAGTTGCCAAGTTCTTAAAATTATGCAGCATTATACTTTCAGGAATTGAAAGAAATTAATCTGTAGCATGTTTGTGAGACATAATAACACCACATCTCAAACAAGAATTGCAATCTGAATGGTTCATATATATAGCTGAACCACAAATTCCACATAATAAAATTCATGCTTTAGAAACTTCCAAGACCAATTGGTATTTTATTTTTATACAGTAATACAACTGGCTTCTACTAAAATCTTAATACTATGACTTCACCTTGTCATGGAGGTGAGCCTTGATCTTTTTAAAACCATGCCTGGTAGCCCCATTGCAGATTCTACTCAGCTGAAAGGGACCAATGACAGATTATGTATCTATCATTCAGTAAGCCCAGGAAATTTAGGAAGGGCTTATCATCAAAAGACTGGCTTTCTTTGGCCATAGAAACTATGAGTTGATAGAAGATATATATACATCAATGAAATAAACCGACTTCAAAATATCAAAGTAAACATAACACAGACTTTATTATCTTTTTTTGTCAAAGATTTATGACTCCTTAGAAAACTTCTTGAATTTCTTCTAATTGTTACTTACACAGCCTTGCCTCCAAATTCAAATAGGAGCAAGGTTGTGGTGGGTAGGAGAGTAAGGGGATCAGATATGGAAAGACAATCTTCGTTGCCATATATTTAAATGACTAAGCATAGATACTCTATGGTCCATATTCTGGAATGGGATTTCTACCACATAATCTTTTTCCAAAGCTCAGAGTATCTGAAAAAAAAAGGCAAGTCTGAAACCATTAATTAAAAATCTTTATATCTTATGATTTACATCAGAGAAAAGCAGTTGGATATTGTATATATTAAAATAAAACATCAAAGAAAGTATTAGATGAAATTACCTTTGTTAATGAACCATTTAATAAATTACTACTACCTTCAATGCACTAAATGATAACCTGGTGACCTAAAAGACAAAATATACCTTTCAAATGGGAACAATTTTTTTCACAGATTAAAATTATTATCCCATTTTATTTGTAAATTTTATCTTGTATATTAAGAAATATACAAAAATGGTTCTTCATATAGGACAGGCAATTTCACTATTCATGTGATGAAACATCTGGGAAGCCTTCTCCCTGCTTAAATCTTATTTCTTTATGTGGCAGTAGGGCAGATACTAAAACAAAAGAACAAAGGCAAAACCTATTTCCTTCACTAAACTGATGGTGAAAGAGTTAGGGAAGAATGTTTTATTGGGACATGTTAAAGATTTTGCTGGTTTTAAGATGATAGCTAAACGAATTTTAGAACTTGAAAGTGGACTGGAGACTATTTAGTTTGATCCCCTTATTTTACTGAGGCCCAGAGAGGTAATGTAATTGTTCATTATTATAGAACTAATCAATTGAAGGGCAAGGACTGTAACTTTAGTCTTCTCACTCCTAGTCTCTTTTTCACTATGCCACACTGGGTTGTAAGATCTTTTCCAGCTCTAAAATTCTAGGAGCCTAGGTCTGAAAGAAATTTGGGGATGAGAAATACCAAAGAAGAAAAAAAATTTGCATTTCCCCCCCATTAAATTTGGCAATTTTCATTCTGCAAAAAATCCCAGTAATTTCTGTCTGCCACTGCTGACAGAAACATGTGTTCTTTTAGATACCTTTCCCTAAGTCCTGTGAAAGATCAAAGGTTAACTTTCAGATGCCCCATCTTTGCAGTTAGGGTTGAGTTCAGGAGATCCTACCTCTTCAGATGGATTAGAATGACAGCTGTTATGAGAATCTGTTCCTATGCTTTGAGTTTCTGACTGAAGATGAACAGAAACCTGAACTGCTATCTCCTGGCCCTGCTCATTCAGGGAACCATCCTCTGAATCTCCTTCCGGTGAATTACTACGCCCAATATCTGAAGTGATGACATAGATACCATCTTGGGCGCTGAGTGCTGGTCGGTCTTTGATTCTTTCTCCCATGTCATCAGGATCATCCACTCGCACGGCCTCAAACATTTCCTCAACAAATGCCCTACAGTTAAGAATGAGAGGTGGGAGAGGAACACTTCTTGCCAGTTCCTCAATATAGCGGGCAAACTCCATGGTCTTAAACTGTGTAACTTTGGCCAGTTCTAGGGTCTTGGCTGAAGTAATGATGGGGATGCGTTTAGCAATTTCAAAGGCCTTCTGAAGCTTTTCTGCACCTTCTGTCCTAAAAAATTCATTAATGGCTTTCTCAGTCTTTCGAAGGTGGCTACTCATCATGCACAGACGTGTAATATTCAGGATAAGAGTTATTGTGAAGGCAATCAGGCAAACAATCATGTAGTAGATGCTCATGTCTCCCGAAGTAAAGATAACTCTTAGGGTGACAGAGTAAGAGGCATGGACTGGAGAGGCGACTAGACAAGTATAAAGCCCACGATCAGCAAAGGTTACACTGGTGATATTCAGGTAGTTTTTGAAGATCAACCATTTTCCACCTAGTAACCCAAGAGGAAATTTTTTTTAAAATGACATTATGAAATATAATTAAACAAGCAATTTTAAAAAGCATAATCTCAATGAAAAAGTTCATGAAAATATTCTACCCCCCAAAAGTGCTGTATGTTATATAAACCATGGATCTATGAATTAAAAAATCTGGCTTGTTATTTAAAAGAAGCCTGGCAGAAGACAAATGAAAATTTGACCCCAAACAAACAATGAGATTCCATTAGGCTAGTAATTTTTGTAGCTACTAGATACTTCACTGATCAACCATGAGAATAATTTATTATTTTCATATTCTTTTGAAACTTAGAAAATTGTTATTGTCTATCAAGGAAAATGATTTGTCTTGAAAAATCAGAGACTAAGCTCTTTTTTGGGCTACTATCACTGTTATGACTCAGTTTTCAATAGACTGACATAGTAAAGACTACAGGCGATTTTCTTAAGAGAAAACTTTTGATAATGAAATTGATTTTTTTCACGTCTCTTTAATAGTATTGTATTTTTCCAGTTACATGTAAAGTTGGCTTTTAATATTCCCTTTTATAAGATTTTTAGTTTCATTTTTTTTCCTCTCCCACTATCCTTCCCTCTTCTCCCCAAGACAATAAGCAATATGATACAGGTTATACGTACAGTCATATTAAACATATTTCCACAGTCATTATGCTGTGAAAAAAGAATCAGAAGAAAAAGGTAAAACCACAAGAAAGAAAAAACAAATCAAAAAAAGATAAAAATAATATGCTTTGATCTTCATTCAGACACAATAATTCTTTCTCTGGATGTGTCTTTTCACTGCACTGCTGAAGAAAGCTAACTCTAAGTCTATCAGAGTTGATCATTGCACAATATTGCAATTACTGTGTACAATATTCTCCTGGTTCTGCTCACTTCACTTGGTATCAGATCATGTAAGTCTTTCTAGGCTTTGAAATGAATTTTTTAAAAAGTAGGTTATAATATTTTAAAAATATAAATTATATAATTTAAACAAGATTTTAGAGATAATTTTAGAAGTTATCTATTCCATCTATACAATCCTAAGCAAGAGCTTTTCCAGGGCAAGTAATATCTATCATCAGCAATATCTATCATCCTCTCGAAGTCTTTTCAGGCCAAATATCTTTAATACATTCAATTGACCTTCCTCTGGTTTTTAAATTTTTAATTTAAATTTCCTCAACAGTATAGTTGCCTTCTCTGGACATGTGTTTGCCAATGTCACCAGGAATTAAAACACAAACCAAGTGCCTCTTCAGAAGACACTAAGAATAAGCAGCTTTATAGGTAGGAAAAAAGTTCTGTTTTAATTCTATATAATACTTTAACTAAAGATCTAATAAATACAGAAAGACATATGATTTATACATACAGAAATCCATGCCTTCACATACAGCAAAAAAACTGAAGATAATTACAAGAGAAAACATGGAAGTGGGGTGGGAAGGTGGTGGAAAAGGACAAGATCAATTTGTAGGAATTTATAAGAGGCTACTTATTTATTCTGTGAGTCTGGGAAAGGGAGAGAGATTGGAATGACAAATTAAAAGCAACAGGTAGAAATTCAAGAAAGGTAGATTTCAGATTGATGTATTAGCAATTCCTAACAATCAGACCTATCTGATAATACACCAAGTGGCCCTGGGAGAAAATGGCTTCTCCACCCCTAGGAGGGTAATAACAAAGTATGAAGATTGTGCTACACATTTTCCAAAGTGCATAATAATTTTGATTGACTTTCATAGTTCTCACCTGACTTCTTAATCTCTAGAAAGCACAGACTGTTTTAGATACAAATAAAAGGCAAGAGTGTGAAAAACTGTTGGAATTACCTTTAGTTTTGTCACAATTTAGCCTGTTTATTTTAAAAATCTTTCTCCATTTCCTTAAGAAATAAACACATCAAAGAGCATGAAGTTATAAATATGATCATCATTCCTTTAAAATTCTACTTTTACCTTCTGAACGTTGAGCCTTGTACGAAGTACTGTATGAATATATGAACTCCATGATATGAATCCATGTTATTAATAATAATAGTCTATTTATCAACTGTTTAATAATTCTAAATTCTGTCCTTTACTTTCTGATATCAAAAGATTTATGATCCTCGCACTAGACTGATATTCTATCTAAGCTAGTCTCATTGAAATTCATAAACTTGAACTAACACAATTTTATAGCACAGTCAATAAATGTATCCTGAGCAATGCCAATGGTTTTCAAACATAGGAAAGGTAGGAGCATGAAATCTGAACTTCACTTAGGAGTCCTAGTACTTTGGAATTATAAGGAATCTCAGAGAATATCTTAGTTCATTTTAGAGATGAGGATACAGGTCTTTTTTTAGAAAAGATAAGTTACTTGCTGAAGATCACATACGAACAAACAAAAGACTCCTATTCCTAACTAAGTACTTTTTCCACTTGGCAGGTCTACTCCAAAACTGCAATTATATGAACAAACTTCTCTAACTTTGTGGAATAAGTTATTCAGAAAAAATTCTGTTTTTTGTAGTGTCATAATAATATTAATGGTAGACAGCAGGCTAATGAAGCTTTGCAGGATCTGATTTGATTATCTGCCTACACGGAGGGTTTTTGTTTGTTTGTTTGTCTTAGTATTTTTGCTGAGGCAATTGGGATTAAGTGACTTGCCCAAGCTTACACAGATAGGAAGTGTTAAGTGGCTGAGACCAGATTTGAACTCAGGTCCTCCTGACTTCACTGTACCACTTAGCTGCCCCTATATTGAATTTTTTTTTCTTTTTCTTTTTTTTTTTGCATCAAGTTCTACAGAAAATTTCACTTCAAATTTTCGATTCTGTTGCACACAGTGCTTTCAAATTCCTGTCATTGTGACATATGTAGTATTTTTATTTCCCATGATAGCTTGGGAGGGGCTTAAAAATGTGCTGTGGTTGTATTTGTGAAAGGGAGAGGGGAGTAAAGTAGTAGGCATGTAAAAAGGATATCTGATTAGGTTAATGAAGGAGGAAATAAGAGAAAACACAATGAAATGAAGACAAAGAAAAAAGAGAAAGAAGGAATGAGGTGACAGCTGCCTTCTCTTGACACAGACTTAAAGACCTATAAAGTCTTACTCAAGAACAACTTGTGAGACAAAGAAAACCTGGACATTCTGCTAATGTTGCACAAGTGTTTAAAGCCTTCAAGGATACCCAGACAGAGTTGTTCTGAAGACAATCCTTGCTCACACATGAAAAATTCTGGCTGGGAGCTGACCCTCTCTTTAAATATGGAAATGGAAGAAAAAGGAGACAGAAGTTCTTTTAATAGTAAAATCTAAGCTCTGAAGAAAATATTTCTTAAAAGGTTCCTTTCCTCTTCAGAGGTTGGTTTAGTTGTCATATGTAATAGTCCATAGTAGCTATCAAAAATAAACACAATATTTTAGGGAGATTTGAGACAACTGATTATTTACTCTGAAGCTAATATTTTGAAGTTGTTTATAGGATCACAGACTCTAGAAAGAACATCAGGTTCAATTCTCCATCAATGCATAAATGAGGGAACTGAAGTCCTGAGCAGAGAAGAGATTTGCCCAAGGTCACATACGTTAACTTATACATTTCAAAGCCAAGATTCTAATCTAATCAAATCCAATGTTCTGCTATATTATACTAGCTTTGCATTTAAATTTAATTGTTAGTAAAACCCTATTCTTCATTTCCTAGAAACAATATATTTTTAATTTTAATTTTATTTTCATTTCCAAATTCTCATTCCTTCAAACCCTCCCTCACTCAATGAAATGTATATATTATACATACTAAGTTATGCAAAATATCTTAGCATTTACCATCTTCTAAAAACAAAAAAGAGAAAAATAAAGGAAACAAATATGGTTCAATCAGTACTCCTAGATTACTAGTTCTGTATCTGGAAGGAGATAGCATTTTTCATCATAGATTTGTTTGGAGTGGATCATTGTATTGATTATGGAGTTGCTAAGTCAATCATAGTTGATCATCATACAATGTTGCTGTCACTGTATACAATGTTCTACTGGTTGTGCTCACTTCACTTTGAATCAGTTAATACAAGTTTTCCTAGGTTTTTCTGAAATTATTCCCATCATCATTTCTTATAGCACAATAGTATTATTCCATTACATTCATAAATTGTTCAGTCATTCCCTAAAATGCTTTGATAAGCATCCCCCCAGTTTCTAATTCTTCTAATAATTATAACTTATAATTCTAATCTAATCTTACATAATTCTAACTTATAATTATGTAATTATATAATTTTAAAATGATTATATACTATAAAATTATAATTTATAAATCTTCTAATTCTTAATTTTCCCATAAATATTTGTGAACAAATGGAATGTTTTCCTTTTTTCTTATCAACCCAAGAGTGGCATTGCTGATGAAAAGGATTATGACAGTTTTATAGTCCTTTGGCCACAGTTTCAAATTATTCTCCAGAATAGCTGGACTAGTTCACAAGCTCCACCAACAGTGATTTAGAGTCCCTATTTTCTTATGTTCCCTCTAACAGTTGTCATTTTTCTATTCTATCATCTCAGCCAGTCTAACATGTGACACGGTACCCTCAAGCTTGTTTTAACTTTCATTTCTTTATTAGTTGATAGCATTTTTATATAACTATTGATAGCTTTGATTTCTTCCTCTGAAAACTGCTGTTTATATCCTTTGAATACTTATTGGGGAAAGTATCTCATTTTTATAAATTTAGATCAGTTCTCTAAACATTTGAGAAATGAGAGTTTTATCAGAGACACTTGATATAAAAATCTCTTTCTCGTTTCCTACTTTACTTCCAATTTGGTCTGTGCAAAAACTTTATATTTAATCAAAATCATTCATTTTAGCTCCTGTGAACATTTCTCTTTTATCTGGTCATAACTTCTTCCTTTATCCCTTAATTTGCTTATATTATTATGTATAAATCTATGCCCATTTTGAGCTTATCCTGAAATGTTGGTCTTTGACTAATGTCTATCAAAACTCTTTCTAGTTTATTTAAATAGCAGTTTTTGTTAGTGAGAGTTATTGCCCCTCAAAGCTGGGATCTTTGGGTTTATCAATCACTAGATAACTGTGTTCATTTGCTTTTGTATACTATGTATCTAATCTATTTCCCTGAACAACTATCTATTTCTTATAACAGTTTGATATCTGATAGTTAGATCACTTTAACTTATTTTTCACTGATCCTCTTGATATTCTTGTCCTTTTGTTAGTCCTGAATTTGAATTTTATTTTTTCTAGCTCTATAAAAGTAATTCTTTGGTAGTTCTTTGGAATAACAAGGAATAAGTAAATTGATTTAGGTAGCACTGTCATTTCTATTATATTGGTTCGGTCTCTTCAGGAACAATTCAAATTTAGATCTTTTGTTTTCTTGTGTGTCTGTGTATACAGACACACACACACATACACACACAGATAGATGAATTATCTTAAAACTCTTAAGGAAAGCCAGTTAAATAATCTCCATAGGCAGCCCATTTCAATGTTATTTAAATACTTTTCTTTTAATTATACAACATAATTTTTATTCCCTAGCTTTTTCTTCATTTTAAATTATAATAATGGCTTTCTTTTAGACAAATGTATTTTATATGAGGTACATTTGTGGAATTTAAAGAGGAAACGAAAACTGTATTCAATTATATGTTTCAGCAGCTTATTGTACAGCTCCTGAAAATCATGGAAAATCATATAGGAGTATACCTTCCAGTACCATGTCCATAATTATTTTACCTAAGAGGTACCTCTGTCTCCCATGCTAGTCTACAGTGAACCACTATAAACTTGAGTACATGTGCTTCTTTCCCCAGAATATTCTTGGGGTTACTTACACTCAAGCTGCCAATTCTATGAACAGGACAAAATAATTTTTACTATTATTTCTGCTACCCAATCTGTAATTTACTAAAAGACTTTGCCCAGAAGGAAGCATGTCTAGCAATAAAAAGTCTTCCATAAAGATTATTATTGGACTTACATACTCTTGCTAGGATGAAGAGAATGTATACCTTGTATCCCTGTTCTTCATATTTCTGCTTTTCAAGGTTTCATAACTGTTTCAATTATTTTAAGTTTTACCTATACCTTCTCCATATACTATTTCAAAATAGGAACCTGAAGGTGAATAATAAAACAGATTATAAAGTCTAGCCTACTTACCTCCTCCTTCTGGATCAAGCAACAGCCCTTTGGAGTTATACCAAAGAATGTCTTCATAATGGCTGGTGGTGAGAAGACATTCAATCAAAACACTGGTTCCCTCTTTGGCTATGATGAAATCACCACTTGTGTGGGAATTAGATGAGATTTCAAAGGTTGGGTGGTGAAAGGAGACATTGTAAGTAGTATGATTTGTTTCTACTGCTTTCGTTCCATTGAATTCTACATCATCCAGGAAAAGTGCAGTAGGGATAATGGCATTCACCAGCAAAATGAACAAACAATAGTATGGCTTCATGAGAAATTAGAAAGAACTTTTGCTTTTCATTGAATTTGGAGCCTTAATCAAAAAGTTGAGTAAGAAGTTTGAGCATATGTATTGTCATCAGAGGACTGTCATCTATTCCTTGACATGACCAATTTCCTGGAGAAAGATGTAACCCAAATCCCAAGTTTGAAATCTTCAAGTTTAATAGAGATGACCACGAATTAACCTAGAAGAAAAACAATCAAATTTTAGAAGACTCAGATGTATCAATTATTTAACAAATAGTAAATACCTACAATAATAAACAGTGACAAATATAGAGATAAGCCACCAACTTTCAAGAGATGATTGTATAGGGGTGATATGTACCCAGATAAATAAAAAGAAAAGAAAAGAAAAGAAAAGAAAATATGCCAAGGGTGTGAGAATATAAAATACTGTGAGATCATGTGAGAGGTTATTTGTGGCTGGAAAAGGGAAAGCTTACAGAAGAAATGTATTTGAAATGGATATTAAATATAGTTATGAAGTCATGAGATGGACATTGGGTAGAAGAGAAGAGAGGGGAATATGAGGGCATTGTGTAGGGATAGGGAAGAGCAAAAGCAATGGTATAGTGGAACAGGAAATATGTTATATAAAAGGAAGTAATTTGAGGTAAAGGTGAATATGTAGGCTAGAGTCATATTGTAGAGTTATATTATAGATCTCTGAATACAAAGATCAAGAGTCTTGACTTTATATTCAGTAGGTACCAAGGAATCAATGAAGGCATAATGACATGACAATTATGAAAGTTTTAGAAGTATTAATAAATATGGAATACAGGTAACACATTTGGTAGTATAAGATGATGCAAAGAAGGAAGAAAAATGTCACTATAGAAAGACAGCATGGGATAGCATGGATCACTGCCAGCAGAAAAGTTGGATTATAAATCTGGTTTTGCTACTACCTGTGTGACAGTATATAAGTTCTCTCTGGGCCTCAATTTTTTGATCTGCAAAATGAAAGGGTTTAATACATGTTTTTTAAAGTCCTTTTCTGATCTAAAATTGTTTCTAAAATTCATAGTGCTGACTGCCTGCTTTGTGACTTTTGGTCAGTTTCATCAAATGAGTTAATTTAAATCTCTAAGGTCCCTTTCTAATAAAAATAAAATTTCTAGTAAAAAAAAAGATAATTCTATTTCACTATGACAAAAGCCAAATGGCAGATAAAATATTTAGCATAACAATATTTTATTTGAATCTATACTTTTGCCATTGTATTAATACAATACAAAGTAAACAGAACTATTTTTCATAACAATAGCAATAAGCAGCAATTAATCATTTAAATATATGCATATATATTAAGGATAAATAGTGCAGTAGTTCAGATTCCCTCCTTTGACTTAGGAAGAAAATTACATACAAAACATATGCAAATAGTCATTATTTTCTGAAATCATATTTTTTTTTCACAAAAATATTAGGAGCATAGACAATATTTTTAGTTTCCCCTATAATCGGGAGTGAATATATTTAAAACATTTTCAACAGAGAAATATCAAATTCTAAGCTCAAATTTACAATCATATTTTCCTATCTCAGTAAAACCTCTTCTTTCCTTTTAAGTGTCGTCCTCCCCAGCTTCCTTGCCCTTTGGGGACTGGGAACTGGGTAGGAAGCTTGAGCTAAAAATATGAAAAAGAGAAAAGCAGAACTGCCTTAGGAAGGAAAATGCCAGTCATCTCCAGATAACCATAACCTGGAATTCAGATGGGAAAAAAAAGTGCTTTAGGGTACATTTATATTATTATATTAAGTGGCATTTTCAAGAGTTTTGACTGTAATGAGATGGTAAATGGTGAAGCAATATAATACTATGGAAGATGCTAAAGTTAAAGAACGAGAAGCTTCCAATCCTGGCTCTTTCACTTACTTCTTGTATGTCATTTCACTTCTTTTAGCCTCAGTATGGGGGGAGGCCAAATGTTTTCCAAAATCTCTCTTGCAAATATTCTATATATGTAAATAACTGATTGCATACATACAGTGCTTCCACTTTTTATCCACTTAAAGAGGTCTCATTTGGTTGTCCTAATTCAATAATGCCATTTGCTAATTAAAATGCAGAATAGGAATGATCTGTTCCCAACTCACCCTCTTAATCCCACTGACTAGATATATTTCTCCACTTTTCTTTGATTGCAGTTCAAAGCTCTCACTTGCACATTTCTATATATTTCCTCTTCTATTTCTATTTCTTTTATAATTTCCTGTTTCTATATGTGAATGTCTTTTTTCTTTCTACTGGACTTTTAAGCTCCAAGGTAGCAGGAGTGATAGTGGAGTGTTACAGCATGTTTTATGAGTCTTTGTACTTTGTGTGTTTATTGTATATGGTAGGTATTTAATATAACCATGGAGCATTAGAACAGGAAAAGACTTCAGATATAATGTGTTTGTATTTCCTTCTATATCTTGCAGTTAATTTAGATAAATTCCTTTCTCTTTTCCTAATAGAAGTCTATTTTAGACCAGTTGTAAAATTTTAAAACAGCATACTTAATGAGCCTAAGAAATTAGTTTATCAATAAGCATTTCTTATATGCTTAATACAACTAAACACTGAGAATATAATGAAAGATAAAAACAGTCTCTGCCCTCAAGAAGCTTGAATTCTTTAAAAAAAAAATTTTTTTTTTATAATTTTTATTTACCAGATATATGCATGGGCAATTTTACAGCATTGACAATTGCCAAACCTTTTTTTTTTTTTTTCTAATTTAAGAAGCTTGAATTCTAATGAGGTAGACAATATAAGATACCATAAAATAATGTATACCTTAATAAGTGGAAGGCAAGAGGGAAGGTTGTAGTGGGCTTACTGCACAAAATGGAAGCTGAGCTGAACTTGAGGGATTAGAAAAGTGAGAACATTTCAAAGGAAAAGTCAGGAAAAAGGCATGGAATCTTTGGAATGTCCCTATGAGGACCAGCAATGAGGTCATTGTTCCTCACTTGTAGAATATATTGATGAGAATAAAAAAAAAACATAAGAGGCTTTAAATAAAATAAAAATGTATGAAGCTTTAAAAGACAAGAGAATTTTATAATTGATCCTGGAGTTAACAGAAAGCCACCAGAATTTATTGAGTAAGAGTAGAGAAGCAGAGTGGAAGATGGTTTGGAAGGGAGAAAAAAATGAAACATTAGCATTGCAATAATTCATGAGTGAGGTATTGAGGGGCTGTACCAAAATGATGGCTAAGTGGAAAAGGGGATGTATAGCAGAGTTATTGTGAAGGCAGAAACAATATATAGCAACAGAATAGATATTAGGGTCAAAATGAGGAGTTAAGGATGATGCTGGGGTTGTGATCCTAAGTGACTAAAAGAATGTGGGTGTGCTCTCAATATCTACTGTTTAGAACTGAAAAACCAATTTTCTCACATAAATTGTTATAAATGCTGGTTAATTTCAAGAAAGTATATTTAACCTAATAAATATCAGAAATAGCCTATATCTGTAATGAAAAATTATTTTGAGTTCTCAATCAACATGAATCATAAAATTTGAGAATTAGAAGGAACCTGAAGGGCTATCTAATTGTTAAACATTATCCTTTGCAAATTACTACTGGTATATAAAAAGATTCTTATTTCCTAAAATCTATAAAGTTAAAATAAAATTCTTCTCATTATCTTGGGTCCTTCCCCTCTACCTCTGCTCCCTTGGTCCCTGAGAAGATCAGTTTGAAACTTTAGAGTAAAGAACAATCCAATACAAAAAAAATTTTTTTAATCCATCTGTAGTATAGTTTGGATCAAAAATCACCAAACTAGTTTTTAATAAGTACTTAACAAATGCCAAGCTTAACCTCATATCTGATTCATAAGCCCCCCTCTATTATATTCCTAACAATTTTTTATCCTTCTCCTTCTTGCATATTTTTAGAGACAGGGACCCCATTTTCTAAATTGGCAGACAACTTATAGTGTTGGAAATTTATTAAGAGTTGCAAATTTTTCCTAAAATTTGAAAATCTGCCTCCTTGTAACATCTACTCAATGATTTTAATTCTCTTTTCAAGAGTTCCACAAAATGAATTTATTCTGTGACTTAAAAACTTTTGAAAAACAATTTCTAAGTTGAAGACTTTACAGATACTACATACATTTATAAAAATGTTTAAGGCATAGTTTTATTTATGAAAACTGGTTTCAAAAAGAAAGTCAAAACATATTTAAGTTTGTAAAAAGTTAAAAGTAACTAAGCTAAACTTGTCTGATATGCCAAGTTACTCTGAAAATATTTTATCTTGCCTATGTTAATAGAAGTAAAATAAGTATTCCATTGATTAACAATTCATTTTTTTCTTTCAGTCATGATGGAATTAAATATATTTACTAAATATAATCAAATATAATGAAACATTTTAACCCTGGAGAACAATTTTGATTAATAATTGATTGAAAAGATGAAAGAAATCTAAAGATATCATTCTGCACAGATTCTTATTCCTTTTTTTTTTTTTTTGCCAACTTAAAAAAAATTTCCTTTCTCGAAAATGAAAAATAATTTAGTACTATGACTAATTTCTGTTCTAGTGGCTTAGTAAACACAACTGGTTAGGAAAACTGATGTTTGCAGACATGATTCCAGAAAAATTTACAATTGCCAAGTAGATATTTTTTCAAGATTCTAAATACTTAAGAATATATTAATTACAGGTTTTCATTTCATTCTAAGCTCTCATATACTGGGTGCAAACATGTCCATGTCTCTCAAAAAAACAACACTTTATCCATCCATCCCTGCTAACTATCACCTCACATTTCTCCTGCTTTTGTGGCTAACCTCCTTGAGAAGGCTGTGGACAGGGGGCAGCTAAGCTAGGTGGGCGCAGTGGATAGAGCATCATCCTTGAATTCAGGAGGACCTGAGTTCAAATGTGGCTTCCAACACACTTCCTAAGCTGTGTGACCCTGGGCAAGTCACTCCAGCTGGGGGGGGGGGGGGCGGGGAAGAGAAGCCTGTGGACAATAAGAGGTGACTCCATCTCCTTTCCTCTCACTTCAAATCCCTAATCTGCTTTTGATTTCATTATTCAACTGAAACAATTCCAAAGATAACAATCTCCTGTCAAATCTAATTTCTTAATAATCTTCCTTCTTGGCTTTTCTGTGACAGCCTTTCAATACTATTGGTCACCTTTTCCTTTATATTCTCTTCTCTCTCGGTTTCTGTGATACTACATTATATTTTCCTGTCTGATCATTGCTTAATCATCTTTCCTGGTTATACCAGATAACACAAAACCCGGAGGATTCTTGGGATCTTTTCTATTTTTCCTCTATACCATCTCTCACTTCATGATCTCACCAGCTCCCATAGATTCAATTGTCATCTTTATATTGATGACTCTGAAATCTACTTATCCAACCCTAACCTCTTTCCTAATCATCTCTAACCTAACCTAAAAGCTAGCATTTTCAACTTGCTTACTGAACAGCTCAAGCTGAAGTCTAGACATCTTAAACTTAACATATTTAAAACTGAACTTAACTTTCCTTAAAATCTCTCCCTCATTTTTCTATTACTGTTTGAAAGTCCTGCCATTCTCCCAATCGATGAGGCTTTCAACTTAGATGTTATTCTCAATTCCTTATTCTTTCATATCTCCACTCCACCCCCCCCCCAAATCTGCCTCACCCTTTATCCAATGTTAGTGTCTTGTCAATTTTATTTTTTTAACATCTCTCCTATAGGCTCCCCTTTTCCCTTTCACATTGTGTCTATCGTGATGCAGGACCTTAGGTCTGGACTACGGTTACCAGCCTACTGGTTGATCTGCCTGCCTCAAATCTCTGCCCACTCCAATTCATCCTCCACTTAGCTGTCAAACTGATTTTACTCAAGTACAGATCTGATTCACATTACATTCCATTCACTCTCTTCTACTCAAACTCCAGAGGCTTATTACCTCTAGATCAAATATAAATCTTCCCCTTTTTTGGGCATTTAAAGCTCTTCATAATCTGCCTCCTCCAGTTCTCCAGTTTTCTTATACTTTATGCCCCTCCCCCACTTTTAACAATCCAGTGACACTGGTTTCCTTCTATTGGACACACTCCATCCCACAGTTCTGGGCATTTTCACAGGCTGGTCCTCGTGTTTAGATTGCTTTCCCTTCTCATCTCTACATCCTGGCTTCAGGTGTCTGTTGAAATTTCAAGTTCTATAGGAAGGTTTTTTCCCCCCATCTTTCTTCTAGTGACTTTTTTCTGTTGATTTCTAATTTATTCAGTTTATATTTTGTCCATTTGTTTACCTATTGCCTCCCCTATTAGACTGTGAACTCCTTGAGAGCAGGGACTGTCTTTTTATCTTCCTTTATATCCTCAGTGGCTTGGTATGGTATCTTACTCTTAGATTTTTAATAAATGCTTACTGACTGACTAGCTCAGTCAAGTTTGTACAAGAGAACTGTTATGCTATAGGTGATACAACAGACAGTGTGGGCCCCAGGAGTCAGGAGGTGCTGAGCTCAAATCCAAACTCAGAGACACTTGTTTTGAAAACTTGGGCAAATCACTTAACCCTATTTGCCTGTTTCCTCATCCACAAAATGAGATGAAAAAAATTTGGCAAACTACTCCAATATCTTTGCCAAGAAAACCCCAAATGGGGTTACAGAGAAACGACTTAATTGGCCACCAAAAATGCTTCCCCAAAATACCCAATTTCACCCTCATAATTTACACTTTGGAGGCTTTCAGATGCTGCTTTGAAAAAAGCATACATAGAAATCTGGATTTTAAATCAGAAGAACGTGGTTTAATTCTTCCCTTCTCCCTCTGCACTTGTTTTAAAAAAGTGACCTTGGACAAGGTTCTCACCTTTCTGAAGCACTGCTTCCTTAAGGAAACTAATAATTCATATTCTATCCTAGTTGGGTAAATATTTCACTTTCCTGAATCCGTTTTACCATTTAAAAAATTAGCATCTGATAGCTTACCTATTCCACTGAATGGTCCTGGCGATCAGTAAGTTGTAATGCCTTATGATAGCTCCTTCATATTTTCAAAATATGATCCTTTTAACATTTATGATGGTAATTAGCTTAAAATGACCACTTTTGAGGTTTTTCTAGACAAGTTGTCCAAATTCTGATCTGATCAAGTCTGAGGTGAGAAAGTTGCCATTCCAAAATGTCCTCATCTTACACTGGGAAAAAGATCACTACTATGTGGGTGACTTTTGACTAATTTTCAAAATATTGTTTGTAAAATAACACAGGACGATGTTGGAAATGGAAAACTAGATCTGGATTTTACTTCCAACTCTCACTAACATCCATCATCATCATTCTGGTTGTTGATTTCATTTAGAAAAAATTAAAGAACTGTACTAGATACAGATAAAGATTGGGTTCTATGAATGTTTTAAAAATGTTTAAAACTGCATTTCAATATAACTTATTTTACAATTATTCGTATTGTGTATGCATTAAAAAAAAAAAAAACATATCAAAACAAACAAAACAACCTATACATTCTGAATAGGGGTTCATATACCAGAATATAAAAGCATCCATGTCTGGCCCTGGATCTCTAAGGTCACTTCCATTTTTACAAAGAAATCATTCTATCATTAAGATAGTTTGGAGGTAACTTAAGATACATTCTTGAAATAATACAGCAAACATTTATGTGCACAGTACGAGGTCCTGAGAAGATACATCTTCATTCCATTGATACAATCTTTCTAAAGTGAAATCCCTTCCCACACAGGTTACATTTTAGCTCTACATAAATACCCAGGTACTTGACGAACTGTGGGGGGGAGCGCCCACGAGGAAGGGGGTTCAAGAATGGCTTTCCATAAGAGGGGACACTCGAAACCGGGTCTTGAAACAAAAGCTTCCAAGAAAGGCCAGGGAGAAATGAGATGTGTCATTTAGGCATGAGGGGGCAGCCTGCGAAGAGAGGCAGGAGTTGAAAGATGAGCTCCTTGAGATGAATTAAACGAATCCGTGAATGAATAAATGCCACCCACATCTTGCCCAGATTGTGCTCTTTAAGGAAAAACAAACACAACTTCCCACCCCCACATTTTTGGACTAGGCTTGGGGAGACTGCCTCATCATTCCAGCAACCTTTACAAGAGATCACCGATCTCTGGGGCAGTTATGTTCTTCCCAAACTTGTCTCCAAAAAAGTGTTTAATCAGAAGAGGGCAGAAAGGAGAATGAAGACGTGGGGAAGTCAAGAAAAATAGTACAGCTCCAACCATAACGACTCCCTCCCACCCTCTCCGCCCCCCGCAAAGTGAGCAGGGAATTGGGGCAGATAAAGAGAACCGGGCAGGTAGAGGGGACTCTGAGGGCGAAGGAGTGGTTCTGCCTCAGCCTCTATTCTCCCACATCTCAGCTCGCGAGCTCCCGCGGCCGTTATCTCACCGGCTTTAACTGACCTCCCCTCCCCCACGCCCGGCTCCCAGCCTCTCAACAGAAACACAGACCTGTCCCGGGACAGGCGACAAACGTTCCTTCCGGCAGCCGACTCGGCAGCTGTGCCCTCGGAAGCACTTTTTTTAGAAGAAAAGCGGGGTTGACGGAAGTCGAGGTGGAAGCGGAGGCATTCCCTCCCCTCTGACTCTCTTTGGTGACAATCCACTTCCGGGGCGTCGGGGATTGCTTTGGTCGGCCGCAGCGGCTCTCTATGGTGCGGAGTACCCGGGGGAGGGGGATTGGGGTGGCAAAACTGGGATTGAGGATAGTAAAAGAGGGAAGGGGCACGGTATGTGGGAGGCAGTAGATGGTGGACAGGAGACCCTCCCCGTAGGGGTCTGGATGGGATGGAAGAGAGGCTTGAAGCATCTTGGCTTCTGGAGGCCGGCTGGGCACGTCAAGGCGACGTAAGTGCGTGTGGGGGCGGGGCAAGCAGCTTCGCGTGTATTTGTGACGCTCATCTGCCTGAGTATGCAGCCAAAAAGCAATGGCAGTATTCCTAGATCGAGAGAATTTCCTTGCTGTCACTTTCCTTATTTTCCTCCTCCCTTCTGTCGCCTTTCGTAGAGAGCATCTTTTTCAACCTCTACATTTTATAAATGAGGAGTCCCTAGTGTCCGGGGGAACACAGCGAGCTAGTGGTTCTAGAGACTAGAACCCAGGACTTTTTCTATAGCTGTAAGATCCCTGGCGTTCTAATCCTGATTGCAGACTATTAGCACTTTAGCTGCGTGGTGTAGCAAGCCATCTGCTTCTCCACAGTCGGTTTCTGTGTCTTAAAGACTTAGATGATCCACAAGGGCCCTGCCAACTCTTACAGTGTTAAATCTATGATGCTCTGAGTTCAAATACTTATTTTAAGTATCTGGAGAGTTACAGTGAAGAGACATTACCTTTGTTTTGCAAAGGCCTCAAGAGGCCTGTGGAAAGTAGAAGTCACAGGAAGACAACTTGGGTTACCATAAGGAAAAGTTGTACAATTAGAATTGTTCAGTAATGGGAAGAGCCTATCACTTTGTGAGTTTTTCATCATTTGACACCTTTAGTGATGAGAAACTTACTCTTTCTTGAATAGTTTTAACTATTGAATCAGATAAAACTGGGTTAAATGCCATTTAAATCTATAAGATGAGTTATAGATCCATTATAGATCTCTAGGTATCATCATGCTTATTGATTATTAGAGCTGATTAGAATCTTAGCGATATTAACTCTTTCATTTTAAAAAAGACGAAGTTGAGACTCAATAAAACAAGATACTGATAAATCAAATAATGTAGTAGGCAGAGTGGAGACAAAAGATTGCAGCTCTTTTGAAGCCTAGTTAATTGCTTTTGCCTTCACACCAGACTGCCTTTGTTTGAGGTGGGCTTCCAACTGGAAGAGCCTGAATCTGTAATTCACAAACTTATGTTTGTTTATAGAATTTAATATTGTGCCTTTAATCATTCCCCTGGTGTAGAAATGTCAGTTTCTTGTAAGTAAGCAGTGCTTTTATAGATTATGCCTATGTTGATTTCCTGTCCCCAAATTTTGGAGGTAGTAATAAGATGTACATGTAGGTTGGGAAGGGAGGTTTTATAGATTACACAACAGATCAAACTTTAAAACTTGCCTGAAGCAAGAGCTGACTTGATCCCAAAATTGCTAGATTAAAACTTCAGTCACCTTATTTTTCTCAACTGAAAATGTAAATAATGATTCAGAACCATAGTTGTTTTCTTTTCCCCCCAGAGGTTTGAACTGCTATTCCCTCTTTAATAATGGAGAAAAAGGAAGTAACTAAAATATACGTATATCTGTAAGTGGTAATGACTTGTAAAAAAAGGTTTTTTTATAGTGTTAACCCAGAAAACGTTATAATATTCAATTAAAAATCTTGATTTTTGTTCTTGGGATATCCTTTTTATTAGGAGATAATCTAATCATGTCTGAAAATGATGGTGTCAATAATATGGCAACAGTAGAAGAAATTTCCAGTTTTGAAAACGGAAATAGTGAGCCAAACAAGCAAGCTCAATCTGCTGACCCTAGTGCCACACAAGAATCTGAATCAGAGTCTGTTGCCCCTACTCGTAAAAGACCTGAAACAAAACCACCCAGTGAGCCTGTGACTTCAGGTCTCCCTGATGAAGGACTGAAGTCTGTGGAAAAGGTAGGGTATCAATTATAATTTGAAGTTAAAAATCTCTGAAGAAAAGTATATAAAAACATATCTTAGTATCATAAAAAGTATAAGCACTGTTTAATATCTTGCAACACCTAAGAAATCTTGCATAATGTACAAAAATTAAATAGTTAATATTATTATTTCTTAAAGGAATTTGGAATGTGGACTACCACATTCCTCTTATATACTCATTTATTAAGGGCAGTATGATGTACGGTATTTAAAAACACATTACTTAGAATCACAAGATCTGGCTTTTAGTATTAGCTTCTTATAAGCTATGTGAACTTGGGCAGATCACCATACATTTCTAAATTTTACTTATCTTTTAAGGTGATAAAAATAATGTAAATTACATTACTGTCTCAAATTACTTAATGTTTTCCTCATTTTTTTTCATTTGTAAAATGGGGATAATAATAGCTCCTACCTCCCAGAATTGTTGTGAGGATCAAATGAGAAATAATTGTATAAAATGCTTAGGATAATGTTCTCCCCCCACATTTTATTATATACATATTAACTGTTTAAATTATTAAACTATAAAACATATTAACTTCTTTCACTAGTTGTTAAGTTGATTAAAAGAAGATAATAAAGTACTTTAGATATGTAAAGTAACATTTAGGTGTTGTTTTAATCATAATTATACTTGCTGTAATATTAAGAGGCTCTTGATATCTGTATACTCTGAAAGATAAAGCAATAGAAAATAATACATTCATATTCACATTTGGTTTTTTTTTTTCTTTTCTGTTGGTTTAAAAAAAAAGGATCCCGTTTCTAAAGAAGTACCCCAAACAGGATGGGGATATTGGGGAAATTGGGGCAAATCATTGCTTTCTTCCGCTTCAGCTACTGTAGCCACTGTAGGTAAGATCTGAAGTCATTTTATTAATTGTTGCTTGTGTTTTATGAAAGTGTTCTTATCATTTCTGTGTCTCTACCTTTGTAGAAAAAAAATTTCATTATATGAAAAAAATAGAGAATATTAGGAAATGATTGTGATATTAAAAAAAAGATTTCAATGAAACATTTATTTAAAAGAAAATATAGACAAATTGGATAGTTGAATAGTTAAGTTGGCGAAATGTTCCATAGAATCCATATTGTAACAATAGAGATTATTGAATTTTTCTGGTAACTTGAGATCTAGGAATTTCTAGCATCCCCAAATCACTTTTTCCTATTAAAATAAAAAATGGAAAGGATTCTAAAAAGATGGTTGAATAAGTCAGAAAATTTCAAACTTTCTGGATTTTCCCATAAAGAAGACAAAATAGCACTTCAGGACGATTGTAGAACAGTAAAAATAAATGATTTGGTCATTCTGGGACAACCAGAGAAGATCCAAAGAAACATACTAAGACTGAAATTTTGTCAGTGTGAAGGGTGAACACCTCTAGACTAGCTCTGTTGAAACAGCAAGCTTTAAACCCTTAGGCTAGCTGGATTGGGAGGTACCTGGGCTCCAGCCAGAGGAATTCTCATCTTCTGGACAGTGTGAGGGGTCAGGAAAGGAAGACTGAAAGAACTTCTATGCATAAGGATGACAGGCCCAACTGTGCTATCAAGATAAGACCCTGAAAGAGGAGACCCAGCACACGCCCAGTGAGTGCAGAAGCAGTGGGCTGGGGACCCTGCTGGCTGTATGCACTTACAAGTGAGTGGAATTCTTATTTTCAGTTCCTGGCTAGAGAGGAGAACTGAAGGAAGACCTGAAGCCAGATACACCATTTCCCATATCTCGGGACTGGAAGTGATTATAATAACAAGCTGCTATTTAAAAAAAAAAAAAAAAAAAAAAAAAGTGAGTAGGCAAAGGAGAAACCAACCATAGAAAATTACTATGTGAATAGAGAAGACTGGGATTTATTCAAAGGAGGATATTGAAGCAAAAAAAGCCTCTCCTATCTCAAAGAGTAATGCCAAATAAAGAATTCATAGAAAAACTCAAAAAAGATATTTAAAATCAAATGAGAGAGACTGAGGAAAAATTAAAAAAAAAGTCTAAGAAAAACAAGATTATGAAAAGAAAGTCAATCAACTGAAAAGAGATCCAGAATATTAAATAAAAGAAAACAACTCCTTGGAAATTAGAATTGTGCAAGGGGAAGCCAGCAGTTATGAGAGACCAAGAAATAATAAAATCTGAAGAATGAAAAAAATAGAAGAGAATGTGAAATATCTCATAAAAAACAACTTCTGAAGCAGATCAAGAAGAGAATTGGACTATTTGAAATCTGTGATCAAGAAAAGAATGTTGATACATATACCAAAAAATAAAGAAAAATAGTTTTGACATGTTAGAACAATAGGATCGAGAAAATCCATCAACCACCACCTGAAAGAAATCGTATAAGAAAAATTTATAGGAATATCATAGCCAAATTCTGAAATTCCTAGGTCAAGGAGAAAATATTATGAGTAATAAAAAAAAATTAATATTGTACCACAATTGGAATCACACAAGACTTAGCAGCAACTACCTTAAAGAACTGCAAGTCTTGGAACACTATATATTGAAAAGCTGGAGTAGTGGCTAAAAATATCAAGTATGATGTGATTTTAAAAAGCAAAACCATATAGGAAAAGGTAAAAAGAATATCTTACACAAATGAGGTATGAGAGGAAGAACTGACACAGAGGAATCACATGGAGGAGAAGTGTGTGTGTGTGTGTGTGTATCCAGATAGGTATAAAAATCTTTCTAAAGAAATAAAGGGGGTAAGGGTACAGGGAGGAGGGAGAGGATAAGGGAGGGCTTTTTAGAGGGCACCCTACTCATTATATCTGGCTTAAAGAGAGAGCAAACATATATTTTGAAGGAAAGAAAAGTCTTATTAAGTTATGAAGAAATATGAGGAAGAAGGAATAGGCTAAGGAAGAGATAAGAGAAGGGTATATAGGTTAACGAGAATGGGATATAGAGAAAACAGCATATGTTTAGATGGCTATAAAAATCTTCTAAATTCAAATAAAAACAAGAGTACAGGGGGAAAGGATAGGGAAAGAGAATAAGGGAGGGTTCTTTGGAGGATGAGTAGGTTAAGTAATAAGAGGGCAAGTTAGCCCATAGAAGTAAAGCAGAAGAGTCACGAAGGATAAGAAATAAAGAGGTATACTCAAACATAAAGATTAGGAGAGGAATTTATTATGTAAAAAGAGTAGGGGTAGTAATCATGATCTCACACAAATTTTAAACAAAATAGATTTAATCAAAAGAGAAAAATAAGAAACTAAAGCATACGTCAGTCATATTAATATTGTTTTAGACTAAAGTAACTAGACAATGTAAGATTGGAATATTGCTGTAGTATAGGAAATGGTGAGTTGGTGGAGTTATAAAAATATGGAAAGAGACTTTTTAAGGAAGATGTTATCTACCTTCAATCAGAGATCAAATATAATATGGCCTTACATAGATGTGTATGAATATATATATGTATATATATCTATATAGATATTATATCGTTATATGTATGTATGGGTATGTGTTTGTGTTTGTATATATATATCTTTCTATAAATACACATATTTACATATTCATGCTTAATTGTAGTCTTTTGATGGGAAGAAAAGGAAAAGAAGAAAATAGTAAAAAGTGCACATCAGGGAAGACAAGAACACCTACAAGGAAGCAAATAAAAGATGCATATCTCTGAATACATAGTTATATATATACTTTCTTAAAATGGAAATTTATTGCTTGATATTTTGAATCTTATGTTTTGTTACACACATAGCAATGTTTTTTTTTCCTGTTTTGAATTTGTTTTTAAAAAAAGATGAATTGTTTTTATTTTCAAAATACATGCATAAATAGTTTTCAATAATCACTCCTGAAAAACTTTGTGTTCCAAATTTTTTTCTCTTTCATTTCCCCTACCTCCTCCCCAGATGGTAAGTAATCTAATATATGTTAAACATAAGCAGTTCTTCTATACTTACTGATGAATTCAGTTTAACAAGAGGTAAGCCAGAGAACCTGGAATAGCATATTCTCAATATATCCTACTTATTGTGTTGTTTTTTAAAATCTGGATTATTCATTTAGAATTTGGGTTTGTTTTATTATATAGTTTTGGTGACTGATTACATATGTTGTATATAATAAAAGTATCATTTTCCTTCGTTAGGACAAGGCATTTCAAATGTCATCGAGAAAGCAGAGACTTCCCTTGGCATCCCTAGCCCCACTGAAATTTCATCTGAAACTCAGAATATAGGTCAGTACACTGACATCTTAGAAATTACATTTTTTTCTATTGAAGTAGAATGCTTGAAGTAATCATTCATTCATTTAACAAATAACTAATTACAGAAAATGACACACTACCATGGCAGTAGATTACATTTTTATTGTGTTAAATTTTGGCATGTTCAGAGGATAATGTAATTGGTTCCCAATAAAGATTTTGTTTTGTTTTGGTTTTTTGTTTTGAAGATATTTTAAATTATATTTACATCATTTAGTATAACTATGTTAAATTGCAATATCTCCAGAAAAGGGGACCAACGTGGTGAAATAAATGGAAGCTATATCACATGACATATAGTTGAAGGAGCTAGGGTTATTTAGTCTAGATAAATATGGTTGATAAATTTGGATATTTTATGTCACATGGAAGAAGGATTATATTTATTCTGTATTCCCCCAGAGGGCAGTGTAATTGATGGTTGAAAGCTATGGAGATGGAGATTTCAGTTGCGTTGAAGTAAAATTACTAATTATTAGAACTGCCCAAAAGCATAATTGCCCAGGTAGTATGTAGAGTATTAGCTCTGGAGTCAGTAATATATAGGTTTAATCTTGCCTCAGTTTCCTTAGCTTAGAAATAATAATAGCATTTGTATCCCAGAGTTGATTGTGAGGATCAAATGATATAATACAGAATGTCCCAAAGCTTAGTTTTATTAATAAGCTTAGCTTAAAACTGCACTGACCCTTTCAAACTATTTTTAAAATTTTTTTAAAAATTTCTTTTTTTTCTTCTTTGTGAGGCAGTTGGGATTAAGTGACTTGCCCAGGGTCACACAAGTAGGAAGTGGATTTGATTCTGGATTTGAACTCAGATCCTCTTGACTCCAAGGCTACTGTACTATCTAGCTGCTTCAGGTTTTTAAAAGCTATTAAATCTTAAAACTTCACAAAGACTTTTGGGACACCATAAATTTAAAGTGTTATATAAATTAGTTACTTGCCAGGTAATAAATTCCATTTCATTAGAGGCATTCTAATAGAAATTGGATGATGACTTCTTGGGCATGTTAAGGAAGAAATTCATTTTTCATGAAAATTTATTATCTTTGAACTATACACCTTTTTGAAGTTACTTTTAATTATAAAATTCGGCCTCAGTCACTGTAGTTAAACGGACTTTTTAGGGGGCAGTATTTCAAGCTTAAAACATGTTTCAAAAGAGGACATACTATTTTCTCCCAAAATCCAACCTTTTGAACTTCCCTAGTACTGTCAAGGGTACCATCACTCTCTTATTCACTTATATTTTTAATCTCTGTCTCGGTCACAATGCATAGCCAGTTGCCAAATCTTGTAATTTCTTCCCTTATGACATTTCTTTTGCATATTTCTTTTCACTCACAGCCACCACCTTCGTTCAAGTTATTTTCATCTCTTGCCTGGTTTATTGCAATAGCTTTGTAATTTAATTTGTCTCATCTTTCTCTCTACTCCAAACCATATTTATATAGCGAAGTATTTTTCATAAAGAAGGTCTAACCATCTCACCTCCCCTACTTAGAATATTCCACTTACTTCCTATTACTTCAAAGATCAAGTATAAATTTTTCTTTTTGTCATTTAAAGCCCTTCAACACAGCCTCTTTCTATCTTTTAAGTATTTCTTACACATTATCCATCTCATCATATTTTTAGTCCAGCCATAATTAGCCTATCTGTTCCTTCTGATGCTCCATTTCACCCTCCCTGGGTATTTTCATTAGTTCTCTTCTGTGCCTGAAATGCTCTCTCTTCTCACTTCTGCCTTTTTATATCTCCAGCTTCATTTAAGACTCACCGCAAGTGGCATCTTTGGCAGAAGGCTTTTCTTCATTCCTCCACTTTGTGTGCTTTCTCCAAAGTTATCTTCCATATACTTTATGTATTTATTTTACATCTCTGATTTATGTATATGTTGTTTTTCCCCTTTGAATTTGAGGTCAGGAATTTTTTATCTTTTTTTTTTTTTTGGTATCCCCAGCACTTTACATAATTTCTGACAAAAAAAGGTAAACATTTAATAAATTTGCTTATTGATTGCTCTTATGAAGCTGATTGTCTAATAAAAAATATTGGACTTGAAATTGGAAGACCCGAGTTTAAATTGACAAAATTTCATTAAATACCCACTATGTTCTAGGATCAAATCTTTGTTCTGCTACATGCTTGTTTTGTGATCTTGGGCAAATCAATATTATTTTTTGAACTTCACTTTTTTAATCTACAAAGTGAGATGGATTAAATTAAATGACTTCTAAGAGATATTTTAAGGTATGGGGTCTATTGATATTTATGCAGTTTCCTTTTCAACTTTTTCTCTTTCTGTAAAATATAGGAGATACAAATGTCAAAGCAGAGGATGGAAATACTTCACCAATGGGTGCAGCACTTGGTGTATTCTCAACTATTTCTACAGCAGTTCAGAGTACAGTGAGTATGAAAGTGTACACACTTCTTTCATCCCTCACACAAGATGTAATTTTCAGTAGAGGAAAAAGGGATGGAATTGTTTAGGAGATTTAAGTTTTATCCCAGAAACTAATATTTACCAGCTTAATCATTTTGAGCTCACTGTGTTTATTTGTGTAAACTGGGATAGTAATGATTGTGCTATCTACTATATAGTTATTATAAGGAAAATACTTTGTAAAGTATTAAAGTATTAAAAATATCAATTATTTGATATAAAAATATCGGTGATTTTGAAAACACTAGTATTTTCAAACTTTTTGTTCTACCTTTTACTCTAAAGACTATGGTGAATTATACTATTTATATTTATGACCTTCCATACTTTAGATTATCTGTCATAATAATTTAGAGTTAAAAACATCTCTAAGAAAAAATGGTGATAGATCTATTTGTGGCCAGGAATAGTGTGAAAGCAAAAAACAAAATTTTCATAATTGGAGTTTTAAAATTTTTAAGTAGACTAGACTTTCCTTCTTTAAAATATTATTCACATGTAACAAGGTATAAAACTTCATATCCATATATCCATCAATTCTGTTTTGAGGAGCACACTCTAAGAATAGTTTAAAAAAAGAAAAAAAGAAATTTATGTAAATATTAATAACAATTCCATTTATAATGGTGAAAACTGTAAATAACTCATATGTTTGACAGTAATAATTATAGTTCTTTAAAAACTTTTTAATCCTTTACACATTTTTATGGTCCTTTTCATAATAATCTTTTATAGCCCTCACAAAAGCACTATATAGTAAGTAGATAAAGTATTATCTTCTTTTTACAGATAGGGAAATAGAATCTAGAAAGATTACTTGTTCATACAACCCTATGTAAATGACAGCCCTCTTGAACTTAGGCCTTCTGACAAGTGTGGGACTTTTTCTTATTATGTTATATATAATATATTAACACAAACTCACTTTTAAAAATAAGACAATAGTACTATAATATATGTATTTATATATACTATGCACACACACATAAATGTGTGTGTGTGTGTGTGTGTGTGTGTGTGTGTGTGTGTGTGGTCTATATCAACATATAGGAGCATTCTTTTAAATAGAATAGGTCTTTGTGGTGCCAAAGAACTGGAAACTGAGGGGATGCCCATCAATAGGGGAATGGTTAAACAAATGGTATATGATGTGATGATGGAATATTATTATCCTGTAAGAAATGATGAACTGGTTGATTTTAGAAAAACAGAGTCATGTATGAAATAACGAAAAATTATGTGAACAGTAGTAAGGGAATGTTATATATGGTAACAGTAATATTGTATGAAGAATAATTGTGGATCAACATTATTTTGAATGTACTAAATACTCAGATCAACTATAAAGGACTTGTAAAGAAAGATATTATCCATTTCTAGAGAAAGAATGATAAATAGAATTATATATAGTATCATTTTACATATTTTTTAAAATCCATGTCAGATGTTTTCTTTAGTGTACATTGGGAAAAGAGGGAAACAATTCAGATCTTAAAATGTAACCAAAAATATAAAGAAAGAAATTGTTTACTTTTAACATATTGCTGTCATGGTATAAATTGTTTCTGTTCATTTAAATCAGCATGACCTTTTATAAATCTTTCCACATTTCTCTGACACCTTCCCTTTCATCATTTTTACAATGCAATAATATTCCATCATATTTATAGTTAATTCATTTCCTAATTAATAACCTCCCTATCCCCATCTCAGATTCCCATTATCTGGATTTACCCTCTTTCTTCCATCTTTCCCCTTTCCTCCTTTTTCTTCTATTTCCAAGTTAAATGAAATATTTCTATATCAAATTCTGTGTGTATATGTGGGTTATATCTTCTTTTAACCAGTTCCAGATGAGAATGGGGTTGAAGTTTTAATTGTTCCTACATCCCTCCTCTGTATACTTGTGCATTCTATTTGAGATAAATTTTCTCTAACTTTCTTCCCCTTCATATATTTCTCTTCTCTTTCTTTTCTTAAGATCATTAAGATATAATAGAACCCATTTGTAATGAGGATAAACTAGAATCATTCCCAATAAGATCAAGGGTGAAACGGTTGCCCATGATCACCATTACTTTTCAGTATTGCATAAAAAATTTGACTTTGTCAATAAGAGAAGAAAAAGAGATTAAAAGAATTAGAGTAAGTAATGAGGAAACCAAGTTATCATTCTTTCCATATGATATAATAGTATACTTAGAGAATCCTAGAGAATTAGATAAAAAACTACAAGAAAAAATTCACAACTTTAGCCAAGTTGCAGTATGCAAAATAAATTCATAGTAAATCATTAGCATTTTTATTTATGTATTACTAACAAAATCCGGTAGTAGTAAACACAAAGAGAAATTCCATTTAAAAGAATTGTAGATGATATAAAATGTTTGGGAGTCTACTTGCCAAGGCAAAGTAAGAAACTATATGAACACAATTACAAAACTTTCCACACAAAGTCAGAACCAATTAAATGGAAGAATATCAAGTGCTCATGAGAAGGCAACCTAATATAGTAAAAATGACAATACTACTTAAATTAATCTACTTTTTCAAACTCCCAAGAAATTATTTTGCAGAGCTAGAAAAAATAATAACAAAGTTCATCTGGAAGAACAAAAGGTCAAGAATTTCAAAGGAATTAATGAAAAAAAAAAAGCAAATGAAGGGTGGTCTATCTCTACCAGACCTAAAACTGTAAAGTAGCGGTCACTCAAAGCCATTTGGTACTGGTTAAGAAATAGAGTCATTTACTTCTCATATCTGTGGAGAAGGAAGGAATTTGTGGAAGGAGTACATTGTTGAGTACAAAATAGTTAATTTTGATATATTACATTAAAAAGTTTGGTTTGTTTGTTTTTTTACCAGCAAAACCAATGCAGACAAGATTAGAAGAGAATCAGTAAACTGGAAAAAAAATTATATTCAAGGGTTCTGATAAAGACCCATTTCTAAAATATATAGAGAATTGACTAAAATTTATAAGAATTCAAGTTATTCTCCAATTGATAAATGGTTAAAGGATATGAACAGATAATTTTCAGATGAAGAAATTGAAACTATTTCTAGTCATATGAAAAGGTACTCTAAATCACTATTGATCAGAGAAATGCAAATTCAGATAATTCTGAGGTACCACTATGCACCCCTCAGATTGGTCAAGATGACAGGAAAAAGATAATGATAAATATTGGAGAGATGTGGGAAAACTGAGATATTAATCCATTGCTGGTGGAACTGTATTCTGGAGAGCAATTTGGAACTATGCCCAAATGGCTATCAAACTGTACATACCCTTTGGTCCAGCAGTATTTCTGTTGATCTTGGATCCCAAAGAGATCATAAAGGAGAGAAAGGGACATGTGCAAAAATGTTTTTGGGAGCCATTTTTTTAATGGCAAGAAATTGGAAACTGAGTAGATGCCCATCAGTTGGAGAATAGCTGAATAAGTTACGCTTTATGAGTATTATAGAATATTATTGTTCTATACAATAATCAGGAACAGTCAGCAGGATGATTTCAGAGAGGCCTGAAGAGACTTACATGAATTGATACTAAGTGAAGTGAGCAGAACCAGGAGATCATTATATATGGCAACAAAATTATAATGATCAATTCTGATGGATGTGGCTCTTCTTAACAATGAGATGATTCAGGCCAATTCCAATGATCTTTTGATGAAGAGGGCCATCTACACCCAGAGAGAGGACTGTGGGAACTGAATATGGACTATAACATAGTATTTTCACTTTTTTGTTGTTTGCTTGCATTTTATTTTCTTTCTCATTTGTTTTCCTCTTTGATCTGATATTTCTTGTGCAGCATGATAATTATGGAAATATGTATAGAAGAATTGCACATGCTTAACATATATTGGATTACTTGCTATCTAGGGGAGGGGGTGGGGGGAAGAGAGGAAATAATTTGTAACACAAGGTTTTATAAGGGTGAATATTGAAAATTATCCATGTATGTGTTTTGGAAATAAGAAGGTTTAATTAAAAAGAAGACATAACAAAACCACTCCCAGGCCTAGTATAATTATATTTTCTCTGGGAGTTTTGTGGAAGATAATAGTTCAGAGAGGAATATATGTATCATCTCCCTATAATTGGAGTAGGCATTTTTTCCTTGCTTAATCATTTATCATTTTTTATTCTTGTTTTTTTTTATTTTTTATTTTTTTTATGATTTTCTTCTTTGTTTGAACTTCAAAGTTTCTATGCAGCTCTTGCCTTTTCATCAGAAATGCTTGTTAAACCTTTGTTTCATTAAAAGTTTATTTCCCCCATTGTAGCATTATACTCAATTTTGCTGGATGAGAAATTCTTAGGTGTAATCATAATGTCCTTTGCCTCCTGGAATATCATTTTCTAAGTTCACCACTCCTTTACAGAGGTGGTTACTAAATTCTTTGTGAGTCTGACTGTGGTTTTCTGCACTTGAATTGTTTCTGGCTACTTGAAATATTTTTTCTTTGATCTGAAAACTCTGAATTTTAGAAATGATATTTCTACAAGTTTTTATTTTGGGATTTCCAGTGATTGGTGAATTCATTCTGTTTCCATTTTGCTCTCTGGTTCTAAGAGCTCTAAGCAGTTTTCTTTTAGCTTTCTTGAAATAGAATGTCTAGGCTTTTCTTTTGGGCATAGTATTTAGGTAGTGCAGTGATTTTTAATTTTATTCCTCCTTGATCTGTTTTTCAGGTCGATTGTTTTTACTATGGTACTTTATTTTTTTTTCTTCTATTATTTCCCAGTCTTATGATTTTGTTTAAATATTTCTTTTTGTTTCATAGAGTCATCTATTTAGTCTATTCCGATTTTCAGAGAATTTGATATTTGGGTAGAGTTTTGTACTTTTTGTGTCAAGCTATTAATTCTGTTTCTAATTCTTCTATAACTCTCAGTTCTTTTCATATTTGCAATTTTTTTTTTTTTTTTTGTGTGAGGCATTTGGCCAGGGTCACATAGCTAATAATTATAAATATCTGAGGCTGGATTTGAAATCAAGTCCTCCTGATTTTAGGGTTGGTACTCTATTCACTGGGCCATCTAGCTATCTCCTCTGATTTCTTTTCCATTTTTTTCCTCAAATGTTATTTCATTTATGGAAAAAAAATTTAACTTTTTAAAAAAAATTCTTGCTTCCTCTCTTTCAAGTTGAGTTTTTTTCTTAAACTGTGTTTTTACTTGAGAACATTTAAAGATGTTCTAGAGTCATTCTTTTCACCATTTATGTCTTGTACATCTCTGCCACCATAATAATTTTTTATGGTTTTTTTTTTTTTATGTTTTTTTTCAAGGCCCATTATTCCAGGTTATTTCTTGACTTAAGATTTCATATTAGAACTGGATTCTTCTGTACCTCTGGAGGGAATGTCTGGACTGGTCCTGTAGCTGCTTTTTTGGAGGGCAGTATTGACTTTTTGTTATTCTAGGATCTCAGAGACAGCTCAAGCTAGGAGTCTGAAAGCTTTCATTGATCCCAAATACAGGGTAATACAGGGTAAAATCTGATTGCTGCCCCCTTGGTCTGAGCTATGCAAGTGCTTGACCTGGATTTTGGTCAGAGCAACAATAGACTGCTAATAGACAAGCAGCTAGGAAGTCAGTGTCAGTGATAGAGCTGCAATGTCTCATTTGTTCTGGGATTCCTATTCTAGTTATTCCTCTGAAGGATGGGTTTGATGCTAGAACTGAGGTCCTATTCTGATCCTGGGCTCTGGGCCTTATTAAATGCTGCACATCCATTCCTTTATCTGCCCTGGAGCTCAGATTAAGAACTGGGTATGGGCGACAAAGCTGTTTGTTATTATTTATCCTTGTCTCAGTAGCCTGGTATGAGTACAGGAGTGCTCTGTTATGTTTCTGGAACATCTTACCTTATGCACATTCTACCTGGGCACTTGCAGTATTCCATGTGCACTGTCATATTTCTGCTGCTGCCCAGTTCGTACTGACTATTATTAGTAGGACTTTCTTTCTCCCTCTCTCCCTGTGCCAACCTGGGCTAGATACAGGACCTATTGTTGCATTTTCTGGGTTTCCTTATATACTTTGATCTAGTACATTTTCTAGGTTTAGAAAAGTTTTATAGATGATGTCTAGGCTACATTTCTTCTTGCTACATTGTCATCTTAATTTTACCTCTTATTTTAATTGCTTTTTAAGGAGGAACAGGTAAGAACAATTCCTTAAGATATCCCCTTGTGGTGTAGTACAGATTTGGTTTTAGAAGATCTTGGTGCATATCATCTTTCTTGTTCTACCACTTACTAGTTTTGAGTTTTGGCATGTCATGCCCTCCTTCCCCTTTCCTCCTATCACTCTCTGAACCTCATTTTCCTCATCTCTTCTTTGTACTGCTGTGAGAAATGTACCATGAACAGTAAATACAATAGAAGTGTCAGCTAGTGTTTTCATGATTATAATCAACATATGGATTTTAGCATTTAAATAAGTCTTGTAGAAGAATCATGATGTTATTACCAAATGTGGGTAGATTTTGTGTGCATTTACATAATTAGTAGATACAGATTCAATTTCCTAATGCTCTACTGAGATCTTTACATCTTTTTTTCCCCAGGGAAAGAGCGTTATTACTGGAGGTTTAGATGCTTTAGAGTTCATTGGGAAAAAGACAATGGATGTGATAGCTGAAGGTGATCCTGGATTTAAAAAAACCAAGGGCTTAATGAACCGAAATTCTACATTGTCCCAGGTACTATATCTTCTTATTGCCACATGGTCTCTTCCCATCATGATTTATATCCAAAAATCTTAGGCCCTTCTTATTTTTTTCTTTTTGACATTTTTTTTTCAGACAATCTAGACTGATACAGTCTTTAGTATTTGAAAAATATCTCTGATTTCATCAGAATGGGTACTTTCCCCAGTGAATTCACATAGCAATTAGTATTCACTTTCTAATAAGCAAGGAATATATTGTTACTATAGTAATAATTAATAAAATATAAAAATGAGCTGTGATATTATATTTTTATAGGATTTTTAAATAATAGCCGGTATTCATATAGTGACCTTGGGCAAACAAGTTTCTTAAGTGTTCTAGGATCTCAGTTTCTTCATCTGTAAAATGAATAGTTTGGACTAGATGACTCTAAATCTACAATCATATAATTCTTACTTCCTACTGAAGGTGGGGGAGAAGGAGTTGGGCTAGATAAGCTCTAAGATCTCTTACAGTGCTGAGAGTCTATAATCAATGGTTAAAGAGCCAGTGGTCTGAAATAGGCTGGTTCTTATTTTTCTTTTCAATTTTTGCCCTTGCATATTTCTATTTCATTAGTGAATTCTAAGCTTTGAGATGTATGTGTACATTAGGTTAATATTAAAGCCATTTTTCTGAAAAATATCTGGTTTCTCAATATTCATTTGGCTGCTCAGTATCAAAATAGTTGTAATCAATTCTACAATGAATCTCTTCAGCTTTTCCATCTTTAATGTTCCATGAATTAAAGGGTCAGTAACTGTACAGTATTAATACCCTTGGTATCTGTCTTCTTTTTAAATTTCTGTGCTTTTAAAAGTTACCCTTGAGCTACCATTGCACAAGCTTAATGCCTTTATTTCTTTTCAGGTTTTGCGAGAGGCAAAAGATAAGGAAGAACTGAGGACAGCCAATGAGGTTACCATGGATACTGAAAAAAAAGCTCATTATGGATTACTCTTTGATGAATTTCAAGGCCTTTCACATCTAGAAGCTTTGGAGATGCTTTCTCGAGAGAGTGAAATAAAGGTATCATAATAGTTTGAATATAAAATGTTCCCAAAGTAGGTAACTCATTCCTTAAATGAGGTCTCTTTGAAGGCAGAGTTGGTTGAGGGATGGGGAACTATATAATATAAATTGAAAAGCAATTATACAAAATGACTTCAATGCTCCAATGACTTTTTTATTTTTGGTATACTCTATCACTTTTTCCAGTGTGTTGTACTTTCTAAAAATGCAAATTACAACACCTCCATACTCTGTAGGTAATCGTTATTAATTTCTGTCACCTTAAAAAAATTATCATCAGATAGCCAATCCTTAGCTGAGGCATCTATCCATACATCTCTTGATTAGTCCTAGAAATCTGTTGCCAGATCCATACTTAAAGCTTTCCAATTAAATAGTAGTTACAGAGCATGTACACTAAAGGCTTAGTTTCAGGAACCCCACATTATCTCTCCATCATGATAGTATATTGATATGCATACATTTAATAGACATTAAAAACCATAGTTAGTATGAAAGTTAGGTGATGAAGTATCATGAGGAGTATATGAAGAGAATAAGAAAGGTTATACAGTCTGAGACTATGGGGAGAGGACACAGGGTCTATAAGCAGGCACCATTGTCAAACTTACAGACCCATATTTAGGTATGTAGGAAGGGGAAAAAAAGAATGATTGGGATTTATTGAAAATGATATAGTTAACTAGACTTACTGGAAACTACAGTGCTAACAATCAGGCTAAGCAGTATTAGAGATTGCTACATTCAGGTTTCATATTTATCAACTTAAGGTTTTTGTTTGAACCAATATATAAGACAGAAATGAAATTGGATGTCAGTCTTAAATTGGGAAAGGAAAACATTTGAAGGATGGAGGCTCTAGATTCCTTAAGTCATGCCATAAATAACAATCACATACTATATTGTATGTGCTAAGCACTAGGGATACAAAGTCTCTCCCCTCAAGAAGTTCACAATGTAATGGAGAGAGGAAACATGCAAAGAACTGTGTACAAACAAAATATATAGAGAAGTATTCACAGAAAAGAAGGCACAAGCATTAAGGAGGATTGAGAAATGCTTTCTTGCAGAAGGAGGAATTTTAGCAGAGACTTGAAAGAAGCTAAGAATCAGAGGTAGGGGGGAAGAGATTTTACACTTGGAGTACAACCAGTGAAAACATTTGGGATATCTAAACCTTATGCTTGAAATAGAACAAGTAAGTGTTTCTTGATAGCCCCAGGAACAGAGTTCTCAGTAGCCCAATTGTTATTTTTTTTTATCTTGCCTTGCTGTTTCCATAAAATGATGTTTTGTTTGTTCTTGATTGGCTCAATATTATTTCACATGTATTTTTAAAACAGTCATTAAGCACTAACAGTTCTTTAGACATCTCTGATTAGGCTATAATTTGGATTCACTGATTATAGTTTATAAGATTATATAAGTCATATAAGATTATAGCCTTAATAATAATAAAACAAGCAAGCAAACATACAAATTTGTGTATATTGTTATTTCTCTGTCCTCTAAAGGGACCAACCAACCTCCCTTTTTAAAACTCCACTATTGACCAATGAATAGTTGCTGTGACTGCAAAATTGATCTTTAGTCCCTTAATCTGTAAAATGGTTATGTAATACTTTCCTTATCTGTATAATTTTCTTATCAGTAAGAACTCTGAAATTCCTTATCCACTTTCAGTTATTTTTTATATTCATGTATGTTTTATGAATATCTTGTTTGTAACTAGGTGAAATCCCTTACTAATTCTCTATCTGGTGAAGAATTAGAGAATATAAAACTTGACTTGGAGCAAATCAAAGAAGCTTTTTCATTAGCTGAATTCAGTGATGAAGAAGATGATGAAAAAAAGGGTAATATGTAAATTCACTTATTATTTGGTCTGAAGCCTAATTACCATCGAGACAATCTAAATTTAGAATTCTAGATAACTAAAGTTATTCTGACCAATTTGGGGGTATGTTTTCTGGTCCCTACAAGAAGCTGTATTTCCTATTGTAAATTCACTAGTTGGACATTGTGGCTTATCAACTAGTCTGATGAATTAGTGTCGTTCAGCACTTCAACTCTGATATAAACTAAGTTTTATGAATATCCAATCATTCGAACTAATACCATTAGGGATCCATGGGTACTCAAAGTGCATACATATCAAAATAACCATTTTCCCCCTTGTATTTTCCTATAAACTTTTATCAATGCTTAAAATTATAGATAAGATGTTGGAATCCAATACTAACTTACTATTCAGATTGGATTTTATTGGTTGTCTGGACTTTGGTAGAGAGGTTGTTGGACCAAGATCTGGATCCCAGTTTTGTACATTCAATGTATTAATATTATCACTTTTTGGTCTAGACTGCTGCCTCTTGTTTTAAACAATGTCTATATTGTAAATGTTTAAACTGATGACTATATAATATACCCACAGCTCCTTGAGATCATCTTATTCAATTTAACAAGCATTTTAATGCATCTACGTGGTGCATAGAAGTGTATTGCATTCTAATATTTCACTTTACCACCCGCAAAAAATAGACCCTTCTTCAGAGACTCTGTGTCATCACTTTCTTACTCAGGCTCTGGGAAAGTAAAATATGGTAAATTGAGATTACCTTAGTATCTCAGCTATACATAAAGTTTATTCAGTTCTACTTTAGCTACCCAAAGATTTTCCTTTGAAGTTTTTGATTGTGTCTGATAAATGAGGTCAAGATGAATGTGTTGCTGTATATAAATGCATAATTTAATCATACTTGATGAGATTAGAAAGCAATTATTTCAAATACAGATTTTTAGAGCTAACTATTGTTATTGAGGCAGCTTGTAAGAACTAATGAAGCTAATTTCACTTTTAAATGATTATAGAGTGTATATCTAAATATAATTTGAGTTATCCAAATCGCTGAATGATAACCCCATTAATATTAAACACGCTGTGGTAATCCTCAGTTGTGGGGTTTTGTTTTATTTTTTAAAAAACTTTGCTTGAGTTATTGGTACAGGATGCCACTAACAATATTTGTTCCATCTAGTGACATCTGCCCTTGCATAAGTAATCAGAAACTATAATCTTTAAATACTGCTTAAAGTGCTCAAAGGAATTTTCTTAACAGATGTGCAGGATTTGTATGTCTAATTAAATCCTTTACCTGTTTACTAGCAATCAGGACTTTGAAATGGTAGATCTGGGAATTTTGGGATAAACTTCAATTGATTATGCTACTTTGATGTTTATGGACCTCTCCCCTACAAAGCCCTTATCATCTGTGTGGAGTAGACAAATAGCATTGGGGCCATTGTGACTATAGAGCTATATTCATTGCTTCTTATAGGCTTTAGCTTTCATTAGCATCCTCAATCCTGTTCCCCAATCTTTGATATCAAGGAAAGCAATGAATGCAGTGTCATTCTGAATGCAGCCCTGGACTTAGATTATGTACATCATACATTAGAGCTAGAAGGTACTTTGCAAGTTATCTAGTGCATTTATAGATTCAGAGACTGAGGTACAAAGTCTTTCAGCTTACAAGTAGCAGATTTGAGATTTGAATCTAGTTCTTCTTAATTTGAAAGCTAGCATTCTTTCATTGCACCACATTGCTTCTTTTAATTTCCTTTATTTTGCTCCAAAATTTCACTTTATCCTAGAAGTTTTTTATATCCCTGAATCAGCTTTTATAGGTTTTTCTAATATTATTTCAAATCTTAAAGAGTCCTGTTGGCCAAATTAGTCTGGGAAATATTGGGTTAGATTGTCAATGCTAAAAGAGATATGAGAAGGATTTTGAAAGATAATTAGCTTTTGGATGGACAGAGAGGAACCGAGCATATATTACAGGTGACTTTTCTGTTTGCATTCCTGTAATGTACATTTTGATGTGGTTCTTTGTGCTGGTCCTGATCACTTATTAGAGACTGTGAGCTTTGGGAGAGCATATGTTTTCCATTGATAGGACTAACGGATGCATAATACCCTCTGGGCTTCATATATTCTGCATAACCTGGGCATGCTATGTGATACTTGTTGCTGACATGTCTTATTGGTCTGTCTATAATGTTTTGTCTTGTCATTGATTGTCTTTCAGAAGATGAAGATTTCACTACAGAAATAACAGAGCTGTTTTCCCAGCTGCATGTTTCCACCAGACCTGACAAACTGACTAATGTGAGTTATTTCATCTTGGCTATTTCTTTTTCTAATTATGAATAGGATAGACATATAAGATTTTGGATAGATGATTCTAACTTCCTGATAGACATATCACAAAGATTAAGGATTAATCTTTGGTTTCCTCTCTAATAGATTTTTCTTTTTAATTCTCCCACTGGCTAGCACCATTCACTACATATGGTAGGCACTTAATAAATATTGGTTATTATCCTTATTATTACTTTTGTTACTTTTATGTAATGCTTTCTTCATCACAAACTTGTAAAATAATTAGTCCAAGGTTAGGGAGTTAGTCATTTCATTGGTATAGGCAATTCTCAGATGAGAAAATTCTTTACCAATTCAGGTTGGCCTTTTCTCTGCAACTACAGACTTAAGAGAATTACTTAGAACACTATGAGGTTACATGATTTGCCCGAGGTTGTGTATCTAGTATATGTCAGAGATAAGTATTCCTGCTTCCAAAGCCAGCTCTTTATTCACACAAACTCTCTGGCAGTCTAATATTATTATTTTAATGCAAAAGGATATTTATTTAGGGGCAGCTAGGTGGCGCAGTGGAGAGAGCATCAGCCCAGAAATCAAGAGGACCTGAGTTCAAATGTGGCCTCAGACACTTAACACTTCCTAGCTGTGTCACTTAATCCCAATTGTCTCAGAAAAAAAAAAAAAAAAAAAAAAAAAAAAAAGGATATGTATTTAAAGTAAAAATCCCCTAAGCAAGTCACTTAATCCCAATTGTCTCAGCAAAAAAAAAAAAAAAAAAAAAAAAAAAAGGATATGTATTTAAAGTAAAATTGCAAAACCCTCCGAAAAAAGTTAAAATTAAAATATAGCTAGCAATCTAAGCATCCAATTCTTGAGCTACCTTCTCCTATACATAGTAGGAGCTGCTTTCAGCAAATTGCTCATGACTCAGTATTAAAACTTGGTATTTGGTATAGTTTCTGCCTAGAGAAAGGATCTTGAAAAGATTATAGAACAGTACATTGTCTAAAAAAAATAAAGAGCATGGAACAGTGGAAAGGGCACTGGACTGGGAAGCAACATTTTTAGGGAAACTTGGGTTTGTGTCCTTGTTCTGTTATTTACAAGCAGTATTACTGAATATTCACATAAATTCTATGACTTCTGGTAGATTTCTTTCCTCTATGAAACTCATTTCTTATCTATAAATGAGAATGATAATTCCTGTTCTGTAATATTGAGCTGATTTCTTAGCTTCTCTGAGATTGTTTTCTCAGCTAAAAAATAAAATTATGCCTTCTTTGTCTCAGTGATGTTAGGGTCGAATGAGATAATATGTATGAAAGAAAAGTATAGATGTCTGGGTATAGTAGTACACACTTGTGATTGCTGCTCCAGGGAAGGCTGAGGCTGATAGATTATTTGAGCTCTGGAGTTCTGAGCTGGAATGAGCTAAAGCCCAGAAGGGTCTCCTTAAATCCAACAACAGTAATAGTGAGCCATCAGGTTTCACAGGAAGGAAAATCAGCCTAAGGTCCAAAACAAAGCCAGTACAGACTTTTTTGTCAATCACTAGATCTGTGAGTGGCTCTTACATTTCCATCCTGAATGAGATAGGGAGACCCAGTCTCAAAAGAAAAAAAAAAGTGTAGAACATTATGCAAATGTCAAGTATTATTGCAATAGAAGTAGTGTGAAGTAATGCATAGAGAACAAGTCTTGAAGGCAGCACACTTGAGTTCAAATCCTGCTTTAGATACGTACTTGCTGTATGATATTGGGCAAATCACTTACCCTTTCTCAGCATTAGTTTCTTCATATGTAAAATAGGAATGCTACTGTTACTACTATTACTACTACTATTACCACCATCACCACCTACCATCACCCAACTCACAGGGTTGTTGTAAGAATAATTGAGGTTATATATGTAATGTGCTATGTTAATCTTAAGTTGATATATAAATATTATTAGTATTAATTTCCAATCCTTATCACCTATTGCCTGGGCTATTTCAGTAGCCTTCTAACTTCTTTCTGCCTCCTTTCTCCCCACTCCATTCCATCCTTTGCTCAGCTGCCAACATTTTTCTAAAGCATAAAGGTATATGATCCCCTTTCTGATCCCTTGCTTAGGGAGGTCCAGTAGTTCTCTCTTATTTCTAGGATCAAATGTAAACTCTTCTGTTTGGCATTTAAAACTCTTAAATATTAATCCCCTTCTTACACTGTACATATAGCTACACAAACCTATTTACAGTTACTCAGGTACTACACTTCATCTTCTGTCTCTATGCTTTTGGACTGGTTATAATTTAGGCCTGGAATTCTTTTCCCTGTCTCTTTCTTAGCTTCTTTCAAGACTCAGCACATATCCTGTTTTCTGTAGGAATCCTTGCCAGTACCCTCAACTGCTAATGCCCTCCTTTTTAGACTACCTTGATTTACTTCATAAGTATCTTTTATGTATGAAGTTATTTATGTGTTGTCTTTTTCGCTAGCATTTATTCTTTTTGAGGATAAGAGCCTGTATTTTGCCCTTTTTTGTATCCCCAGTGCTTGGCACAATACTCAGCCCAGGGACAATATTCAAAAAATGCTTGTTGATTGACTGATAAAAATTCTTGTTGACTTTTTCAGGTGGAGAGAGCTTCTAAACTGGAAGCCTTCCTATCTTAATGAAATCACAGGTTCATTTCTTATCCCTACATCTAGTACTAAATGTACTTAAGTATAATTTATACAAGAGGACATATATATTATTATATATTACATTAGACAGTCCCCAAAACTGTAATTGAAAAGTCAAGACCTTGCTTCTTACTTTCTGTGACTTTTTGCAAGTCACTTCACATTTCTGGGCCTTTTTATCTTTATTTGAAAAATGAGGGATTCAGTCAAGAAAAATATGTAAGGTAATTACAATTTTAGATTCTAGAAGGGATTTCTCCTGTTCTTATTAATAGGCAATAACAAGCAATACCATGCTAAGCCACTGGGTGGCATTAAGAGAAAGTTGACAGTATTTTTATTGTAAAGTACTGGCTTTCTGTCAACCCATAGTGCCTATGAAAAACATTTTCTGTAACTACAGATATGGTGAAAACTTTCTTTGTGGTTTTATATAGTTATTTAGAACTGAACGAGAAACATCAGAGATCATTGAGTCCAATTCCTTTGTTTTATGGTATCAGTTTGTTCTGTTACTAGGGCAGAATAACCCTAATCAAAGTCTTGTTGGTTTGATGAGCATTTTTTTTTTTTTTTTGTCTGTTTTTAAATACATATGTAGGCAAGAAATACTGTTCATGAGTGGATCAGGATGTCGAGCTCCAAACCTTTAACAGAGGAAGAAGAAGAAAGAAAGCAGGTAGAACTGGAGAATTCAGAGAAAGAAGATAAAAAAACAATAGAGGTAAATAATAAGGCAGAAAAGAATCCTTTTAGTATATGTTAGAAATATAAGTACTGTATTCAGCATTGTACTTAGAAATAGTGATTTAAATTGCTGAGAGCATTAGATCTTTGTTTACTAAGCTATGTGGCTTTGGGTAAGTGTTATTTGCTGTGAAATAAAGGTGTTAAAATAAGTTAATCCCCTCATTTTTCCTACCTCTTATATTTTACATTTTGATATCCTTTCCTGCTCTGACATTCTATATACTGTGATCATCTTGTCTAATTGTTCACTGTCTGATTCAGTTGTCTAATATGTTTCAAGATGCTGGATATCAAATTGTTCTATAGAGTGAAAATATGGATAATGTTTCTTAGAGAAAAATTACTAGTTTATGGAAAATAAATGGTTTTCTCTGTCTTCCAGGATATTCATGCATTTGCCATCCAAAGTCTGGCGGAACTCACAGCCTACTCCATTGAAATGTTTCATAAAACAGCAGCATTGATTCTACATGGTCAAAAACAAGAGATAACTGCTTTAAAAAGAAGCAAAACCCTTTCCCAGTAAGTATAATGAATATTCTTTGTAAAATCAAGGCTGTTTTCAAGTGTGACTCACTATCAGTCATTAGTCCTTCCTTAGCTCCTTCCCACAGCTTGAAAACTTTGTCTACTCTGCTCACACCTACTCTGATTATTTGAATTAGCTTACTTTGGAACTTACTTAATAGATGAATCTGTTTCTTTGTATGAAGCCACAATCCAAGATAAGAGTTGTTCCAAAAGGAAAGGACAAATGAAGATCTGTGATTATTTAGGTGTCAAAGTCTGACTTACTGAAGATAATATTCTGACAATGAGTGTAATTATCTTTACAAAGTATGCACAAAAATATACACAAAAATACAATAAAAACCCAAATTTTAAGAAATAAGGCTATGTAAAAGTATGATTTATTTAAGCACAAAATCAAATGTCTAGTTGCTAAAAATAATTATGAAAATTTTCAGGGATTTATTGAGCTATTTCCTAAATATGTCATTGTACTACTGTCATCCTCCATCAGGGGACTCTTTTAATATGATTCATCATAATGTGAAGGGGGCCATCCTCAGTCATTCTTATCTATATCTTGCCATTGGATTCTGCTCCAGAGGAGAAAGTGAGACTGGTGATTTTGCATAGCCATCTTACCCTTAAATCCAGTTCATTTGCAAGTCATGACATCACCTTCTTGATGTCATGGTTCTCTTTGAGAATGAAGGACGGGGCAGCTAAGTGGCATAGTGGGTAGAGCACCAGCCCTGAAGTCAGGAAGACCCATGGTAAAATTTGGCCTTAGACACTTAACACTTCCTAGCTGTGTGACCTTGGGCAAGTCACTTAATCCCAATTGCCTTGGCAAAAGAAAAAAAAAAGAGAGAGAATGAAGGACAAACAACAACTTGTGGGTAACTGTCACACTGGAGACCCAACTGGTCAATTGGTGGGCAGTGCAACTTCTCCCCTCTGTGTTTTTTCCCTCCCTCTCTCCCTCTTTCTTTTCTTCCTCCTTCCTCATTTCTTCCTTTTTTCCTCCCTCCCTTTCTTCCTCTCTTCCTCCCTTCCTCCCTCCTTCTTTCCTTCTTTCTTTATTCTAACCTTACCTTGCCCTATCTATGGGTGTAAAGGAAGGTAAATTTTGATTGCTGAAACCTAGCAACATATCTTGGATATATTTAATGGTTAGATTTCTTTTTTATGAACCATACTTTAAACTTAGATCACTTTAGCTCTCATTGGGCCAACAATAGATCCAGCTTAAGCCTCACTTAGTCATTGTTTTGCTCTGATAGCTCAGAGTGCAAATAACAATTTTGATCAGAAACCCTGAAATTCAGTCTTCCTTTCTCAGATGATTTTGTTTTATTTTTTGACTAGGTAAAAGAGGTCATTCTGTGCCTCATTTTTACCTAGTCTTTATCACTGAATGGAAATTCAGGCAAACTGGGACCTGGAAAAGATCTTAGCTTAAAAAGGCCAAAGTCTCCCACTTCATTCAGGTCCATCTCCAGTCATCCTGATTTCTATCTTGCCACTGATGGTTTTGGAGGAGTGGTTCGTAATTTTATATTTATATTGCCCTTCCTCACTTAAATCTAATTCACTTGCAAATCATACTATCTACTTCCTGATATCATGATCCACTTCTAGATCAAAGGACAAACAATAGCAGTACTAACTGCTGTGTCAGGAAATTGCAAAATCTGGCATGTTCTAGGAAGCTAGTTTTATATGGGTTCATTGATGAATCAAATACTGGTCTAATTGATTAGGTGTAGAGGAGTCCAGAATTACAATGGTGGACAGAATTACAGTAGTGGGCTTTCAAGTGATACATTTTTTTAACACTTATCTTCCCTAGTAGGTGGGATCTATATCAGTGGAGGGAGTACCAGCATTAATAAAGTCATAGATTGTTTTTAATATTATAGTATTACTGGCCTCTTGTAGTACTGAATTAATTATATACATGATATTTCATCTCCTGCCTCAGTTCCTTTTTACAGGCTGTTCTTCATATCGATCATGTTCTTTTTCCTTTTTCTCTGCCTTGGACAATTTCTAGCGTCCTTCAAATCACAGTCCAGGTGCTAAAATACTATAGAAATTCTTTCTTGATCCCCTCTGTTGTTAGTATTCCCCTAATCCCTCTAATGAAGTTATTTTGTATTTGTTCTTTATATATTACCTATCTGTTTGCATACTATTCTTAAGTAGAATGTAAACTCTGTGAGGGCAGGGACTACTTTATTTTGTCTTTGTATTGTTACCACCCAATAGTTTTCATGACAAAGTTGGAACTAATAAATGATTTGATCGATTGCAGCTTGAATCTGTGATGTTAGGAAAAGAGTTGTACAGGATACAACTTGAAGATGTGAGAGTATAGGCCAAATTGAGGGTTGTAATGGAAAAGTAGTTTAGTTTGTCTGGAGCATAGTGTATGAAGAAAAATAATATAAAATAAACCTGAAAAGGTGGTGGTGTCAAATTTCAGTGAGCCTTCTTTTCTTGCAAGAAAAGAAATTTGAGCTCACCAGGCAATAGTAACCATTAAAAACTTATTTTTTTTTAGTAGAATGATAGCACCAGATCTATGTATAAGAAAGATTTTTTTTTTTTTTTTTAGTGGTTTGGATAGGAGGGGTTTGAGGCTAGAAACCCTCTTACAAAGAGTCAAAAATAACCTTATGATTTTGAATATTAGAATTTGGATGAAAAAGTATCAGGGATAGAACTGGTAAAATCATTAAAAGGAGCACACATTTAGAGGGGAAAAGAAAATTGGTTTTAGAAGATTATTTGAGTGTTAGGCCAGTCACATACATTACTAGCTGGAGATTGTGGATTTAGAAGTTAGAAGAGAAGTCAGATCTGGAGATTTGAAAATTATCTTCATGGAGAAAGTAGAGGCATTGGGTATAAACAACTTTTTAAAGAAGCTTAACACTGAATGGCAAAACTTGGTGTAGGCATGAAAGAATGGAATCAAGGGTTTAGGTAGAGGTATTCAGTTTTTCTTTTCCAACAATGAGGAAATGTTTTTAATATCATGAATTAATGCTTTTTTTTTTTTTTTTAAATCTTATTTTCAAAAGATATGCAAAGATAGTTTTCAACATTCACTCTTGCAACCTTGTATTCCAAATTTTTCTTCTTCTCTTCTCTCCACTCCCTCCCTCAGAAGGCAGGTAATCCCATATAGGTTAAATATGTGCAATTCTTCTATACATATTTCCACATTTATCATGCTATACAATAAAAATCAGATCAAAAAAGAAAACAAATGAGAAAAAAAAAAGCCAAGCAAACAACAATACTATGTTGTGATCCACATTCAGTCCCCATAATCTCTTTTTGAATTCAGATGTCTCTCTCCATCACTTCTGTTGTAATTGGCCTGAATCCTTTTTCTCTTTTTTTATGATATATATAAAATTTTTTTTTTAGGTAATTTTTTTTTTTTTTTTTTTTTTTACAACATTATCCCTTGTACTCCCTTCTGTTCCGAGTTTTTCCCCTCCTTCTCTCTACCCCCTCCCCTAGATGGCAGGCATTCCCATACATATTAAATATCTTATAGTATATCCTAGGTACAATATATATGTGCAGAACCAAATTTTGTTGTTGTTGTTGTTGCAAAGGAAGGATTGTATTTGGAAGGTAAAAATAATCTGGGAAGAGAAACAAAACAAAACAAAACAAAAAAAAACAGTGCCCACAGTTTACACTCATAGAATGAATATATATTGACATTTAAGGAATAGAGACATTTGCGTTAGATGACTTTAGTGTTCTCAGTGAAGTTGGACGCCAGAAGAAAAGAAAATGAGATAGGAAGTTTGTGTAGATAGAATAGAAATATTGTGTATCAGGGAGAAACTCATTGATAATCATGTGTCCTAAACTTTTAATGCATGTGATAGTTACTTTAATATATATTTATTAAATTTATTTTGATATGTGTACTGGTTATCGAGTCCATCCATTGGAAATACATTTCTGAGCTGGACATGCCTTTAATCCCCATTACTGAGAAGAGTGAGGTTGATGGATTGTTTGAACTGGGGTTTCTGAGCTGCTGTGACACTATTGTCACATTAAGTCTGGCACCAGACATTCCCTAGAGTGGGGGTCACTGGATTGCTTAAAGAATGGTGATCTTCCCAGGTTGGAAATGAAGCCAGTTAAACTTCTCCTGATGGTCAATAGTTGGGATTGGACTGGGGAATATATCCAACCTGGGCAAGATAGAGAGACTTAGTCTTAGTCTTGAAAAAAAAATCTGAAATTACTTATATATTTGATTCCTGACCTAGAAACTTATATTTCCTTTACAAGCTTTTATCACTCATATTTGACACAAATGGAGATGCTTTGTTTTGTTTTTGAGGTTTTAAAATGTATCCTTTATAAATATAGAAAAGAAACATTTGATTTTTCTTTTTTATTTCTTCAGAATGACAATTTTATTGTGTAAAGAATTGTCTTCAATGTCTAAAGAGTTTGCCACATGCTTGACAGCTGTTGGGGTAAGAATTGCTTCATTTCATTGAATTGGAATGTTTGTTTTTTATAATTCTTTTTGCTATCTTTGCTATATATTTGAAGTACACAGTATATTTTGTTGAATAAAACTAAAATATAAAATTGCGAAAGATCTTTGATCCTTGCATTTTTTCCATTTCTAGTATGTCAGTTATTTTTTCTTTGAATATTTTAAGGTTTTTATTTGTCATTAATTTCATACTTTTTTTTTGTTTGTTTGTTTATCTTTAATTTTCAGATTTTCCTTTCTGCTGTTCTTCAAATTCTTCCTTTGTCTTATGGTTTGTTTTTGTTTCTTTTACATTTTCAGTTCTTCTTCAATTCCTTTGAATACAACATTTATCTGAGAACATCTCTCGGAATATCTTTTCTAATTTCATTTGCCATTTCTTTTGTTTCTTGTATTTGATTTAATTTGATTTTCCTGTACTATTTTAAAATTGTATCATTTACTTGGTTCATTTAAATTTTGACTATATTTTTATTTTCTGATGTGTGTTTTTTAGTTTTGTCTTTTTCATTTTTTATTTTGGTGTTTCTGTTATTTTTGATGAAGTTTGTAAGGAATTGACTTTCTTTAATTCTCTCACTCTGCATTCTTGGATCAGGCTCTGACTTGTATTTTTTATTTTATTTTTTTTTAAGTCCTCCTTATTCTTAGTATATGATTCGTTTCTAGTGTCAATAGCCAGTGAAAGTGATGTAATTACAGTGCAAATTGTGAAAGTAAAAATTAAAAATCTTAACTTTACAAAAGATATTTGTGTGCTTATTCCTTTGAGTCTCAGATTCTTACTGTAGAAAATGACAGAATTTAGCTAAATCTTTAAAGTATTGGCCTCTTTAATGTTCTATGTTTCCTATATTACATATCCTAAGTTTTAAGGACCCTTCTCACTTTAACATTCTGTGCTCTGTATTTTTGGACATGGCCACAGTGTGAGAATTTATTTTGCTTAACTACACATATTTGTTTTAAGGGTTTTGTTTTTCTTTATTTTTCAACTGTATGGGGACAGAGGGAAGGGAGAGAAAAAAAAAATTCTTTGTTCAAAGGTCTCTTTCAGCTCCAACATTCTATATTTTATGTTCCAGAGTATCCTTCTATTGTTCCTAGATGTGTTAATCGTGCTCAGCATATATCATTTCCTCATAATGAACTCAACTGTAATATTTTCTTATTACCAAATTAGATTGTAGCATTTTCTTCCTAAAATTTTCCAAATTAGCCCATCTGAAAAGTTACTGAATGTATTCTTCAATATTTTATGTTTCCATTTACATTCTTTAGAGACACTGAAGTATTTTAGGAAATGTAGTAGTTTTGGAGTCAGAAGACCATAATTTGAATCCCAATTTTATCATTTATCAGCTTCCTTTTTAACCACTGACAAGTCACTTTCATTCTCTGAACTTTCTTTCCTCTGTAAAAATGGCAATAATGGGATTTATACTACCTGTCTTACAGAGTTTTTTTTTTTTTTTTTTTTTTGAGAAAAAGTACTTTATAAACTATAAAAAAAGTATGAAAAAAGGAGCTGTCATTACTATTTTAATTATTTATGTAAGTGCTATGAAAATTAATTTTTCTTACTTTTTTTCCAGGTAAAAGAAAAAGCAGATGTGCTTAATCCACTAATAACTGGCGTGTTTCTAGAGGTTAGTTTTTATTTTTTTTTATTTTTATTAATCCCTAGTTCTAAATCTTATGCTTTAAAATAAGTTTCTGATTCTTTCATTAGGGGCTTTTTTTCATATTTAAGATAGTAATTTTGGTGTATTTATAGATAACTTTCATTCACTCATCTAGCTATTTTTATATTGCTTGTCTATGTATCTATCTATTGCTTATATTCCATATATTAATTAAAAGCGGAAAGCTGGAGGTGTGATGTAAAACATATATATATATTGGAGAAGATATCATTGAGCTACTCTGGTAGCTTTTCATGGATAATTTTAGTACTGAAACACTTGGTAGAAGTCAGCTGGTAAACATTAATGGGGATGAAAATCACACATAGAGTAGTATTAAAAGGCTTTTCCCCCCAAAATTTTTCCTGTCAAAAAACAAAAAAAACTTTGTTTTTTAAAGACTGTATCTCGGTTACATTCTAGAACTCTGTTCTTCAGAATTCTTAGATATATTCTATGCTACATGGAATCCTATTTAGATCCTCAGTGTTACTTGATAAAGTATTGCTAGCCATTTAGGATTATTCCTTCCACTAAATTTAGAGGAAGAGTGACTTTCATCAATATTGACCCAGTGGGATATTGCCACACACAGATCTATCTCCTCTCCCTTGCCCAATAGGGACTGATGTCTATGGGAGAAAGATACAGTCTAGAGAAGATTTTTCCTATTCTTGCTATTGTTCTCTACTAAGAACAATACAAATAAACTCCCTACCCCAGATTTTCTACCATGCTTCTGTCCTTTCATCCACATTTTGATTTTCTTAAATAAGATGAGAGGGGAGTTCAAGAAGAGAAAAATGCTATAACTGTGACCACTTTGAGACAAACATTGGCTCTTTCATAATTTTGTCCTTGGCTAATGCACTGTTCTTCACATTTCCCTATTATTCCCTCAAGTAGTCCATGGTCTTGACTTTAGAATTCTACATTTATGGATTCTGTCAATTTATTTCAGGCTTTGAATTATTCTGTGGATGTATTTCTTTGGGAAATGCTATTCTTCAGGAAATTAAAACAACAAAATATCTGGGATTACATTGCCTCAAAATATCAAGAAGGTTTATATTCTGTTTGTTGAAACTATAGCTTGTAAATCATTGTGACCAACATTTAAAAGAATTTGGAAGAAATTATTTTTCTTAAAATAAGAGTTCAGATTGGGAAAGATTTTGCTTGATAATAATCTTTTTTTTTTTTGAACTTAACAGAAAATAGTTACAACTTGGCAATACTAATCAGAAGATTTGGGTTCATTTATTTAACTTATAACAGTTAAAATGTATCAAAATAAAAATTGAAAATCCTAATTTTACAGAAAAGATTCATCTGTTTCCCTTCCTGTCTTAGATTCTTCATTTCTTAAATGTGGGGTTAAATTTAGGTAATCTCTATTTACTTTTATTCTCAGAGCCTTAGTTTTCTCATCTGTAAAGTAGAAGCAATATTAATACTGCCTAATCTCTGCTTCTTAGACTTATGAGGATGAAATGAAAATATTTGAAAGTGCGTATGAAAATAAATATATCACTTTGGAGTCACAGGATGTCATTTTAAATACTGGCTCTAACTCTTACAGTATGACTTTGGACATGCCACTTAACCTCTCTAACCCTTAGTTTCCTCCTCTATAAAATGAGATGGAACTAGAGTCCCTTCTAGCTCCAAGTCTATGTGAAAATTATAATACTAAATTGTCATTTTGTCACCACAAAGTACTTTATGATATTAATATTATTATTATTTTATTATTATATTCTTCCATTAAAGTTTTCCTCTCATACCTCTTCATTGCACTGAAGTAATCCTGAGCCCTTAAAGGGCTGTAGTAAAAAAGTACAAATGCTTTGCACTTGGTAGGTCCTATCAAGTTGTAAAGGTCTTCAAGTTTGTCCCAACAGCAGATGGGCATATTCCAGCATAGCTAAATTGGGAAGCATTTCATTACTGGTAGATTGGCTATCAAGTGATAATTTTTTTTTTTTTTTTTCAATTGCTGAACTCATGACAACTGCCATAATCAGATAAGAGGAGTTGTGACTTGTATTGGTGGAATCTCACAGAAATAAAAACATTCTTGAAATATCTTACTGTTTTCCTTTAAAAAGCTGATTTCACTGATAAAGTTGGGATTAATATATATGTTAAATCAATAGGTGCAAAACAAAATCTACTACTCTTACATTTTTTTTTTGAAGTGACAATCCTTTTCTTTTTATCTTAATCTCAATAGGCATCCAACAGTGCTTCATATGTCCAGGATGCTTTTCAATTACTTCTTCCGGTGCTTGAAATCTCCCTCATTCAGAGCCAGATTGAATCATCACAGTCGAAATGAGTTCCATACTGAAAGAAGAGGGGCAATTCCTCATTTACAAAAGCCAGCATGAAGAAATGCTTAAGGACAATAAGTTTTGACCTTGATCTTCCAGCAAAGGCTAAAAAGTGCCAGATCACCTTTGGGCCTTATTGATCTGATGATTCTGTAGTTTAGACAATTAGGCAGTCTAAGCAGGTTTAAAAGAGTAAATTTGTTGCCTTCATTGTTTGACGAGGACTGTTCAGTTCCTCTTTCTGCAACTGCAGATAGTTATGTGCATTAATAAATTTTTGAAAGAAGATTTTTGGACAAAATCCACGATGAATAGCTCTTGAAAAAAGATTAACATCTTCTCCTAATGTGAAGTTTAACCAAAAACATCTCTTCCACTTTGACACAATGCATATACAACCTAAATACTACAATTCCTTGTTAAAAGGAGAAACTGGATCTTTGAACATTGCTTTTTCTCTTCAGTTAGCATGCAGATCTTTGGTTGTGTGGGTGAAAAAGAATTTAATTTTTTATTCCCAGATACTATTGTTTGATCTGGAAGTATCGCATATTTTTTTTCTTCTCAGAATAAAAACTTCAGCTATATGTTGGTTGTTAGACTTTATATGTATTCTGATGATTGTACTTTGTCACCTAGTCTTTGAATATAATTGTGGCACATACCTTAAATGCTCTTTTTAATCTTTCTAGTAAACATTTAATATTGAGGAAAAATTCATAGGTTGTTACCTTTGAACTCATATTAATCTTACTATGGGTGAAAACTAGCTTCTGGTGTCATAAAAATGAAGACTTGATTTTATCTTTAGTCCTCACTTTTAAAATTATATATCAGAAAGAAAGGCAAACCTAGGAAATGTGGGGGGTGTGGTCAGTCTTATGCTGACTTCTGAATGTTACAGAGGTCATTTTGACTTAGCTTTTATTTCCAAAAATACCTCTTTCCTTATTTTAATCATTTTTTAATTATTTAATTCATTTAATGCATTAATGGTGATATATTTTTAAAAATGATTATTGACAGATTCCCAGAGATTAGAACGTTTTTGTGTTCACTCAGCCAGGACTTAAACTTTCAGAAACTGGAAAGATCCAATTCTAGTCTTATTTCAGAGTAAGAATCATTTCTACTAATACACCCAAAAGAGTAGGTCAACCCTATGCTTGAAGACTTCAAATTAGGAGGAACCCCCTGTGAAGCCCATTTCACTTGGTAATAGCATGAGTTATTAGAACATTTTTTCTTACATGAAGCCTAAATTTTTCTTTTTGTAATTCTTCTAGTTTTGCCCTCTGGGGGTCAAGCAGAATAAATCTAATCCCATTCCTATGTTACATTTCTTAACACAAACAAACTTGAAGACAGCTTGATTCCTCTAGGTCTTTTGTTCTATAGGAATCTCTAGTTCTCCGATCAGATCTTCAAGTGGCATACTTTGGAGACCTAATACTAAACAAGTCACCTTTAGATATACTCCAACTGAATAGCTTTGCTAAAATGTGACATCTAGAACTGAATACATTATATTTAGTTTAGCATTGCATAATATAGTGCAATTATCACTTTCTTAATCCTGGACATAATCTCTCATAATGTATTAATGATTTCTTTTTTTGTGGGAAAGAGAGAGAGGAGGAAGCTGCCATATTGAGCTTACAATCCACTAAAGACCTCAGAGTTTATTCAGTTGAACTGTTTGTCTAGTTATATTTTTTTCCTTATGGTTATGATATTTTTTGAACCTAGTAGTAATCTTTTAAACCTAATGTAAAATATAAGGCTTTGTGTAATGCCCATCAAATTTTGTTGCATTAGATCTGGCACAGTGTACTGGTTTGTCAGGATTTTTATTAAGCCCAACTTTGACATCTAGTGTTAGCTTTCTCTTCAAGTATTATTATCATCACTGAAATTCATATATGTACCAACTATGCCTATAGTTGAAATTTATACATAGACTAATTGTGCCTCTAAGTCATTTGCAAAAAAACAGATTTAGGCTTGATAACAAAAAACCCCCAAAACCTTATAATTATTGTTATCAAAAATTGGAATGAATTGCTTTAGAAGTAGTAAATTCCCTTTACTTGCTAGTCTTCAATCAGAGGTTGACCATGTATCAAGCATGTTAAAATGGGGATTCCTTTCAGGTTATAGGTTAGAGTAGATGGTCACTAAAGAACCTTTAAACACAACTTGAGGGATTCTCTAAATAATATTCCATTATACTTATATACCAAAGTTTATCCATTCTCAAATGATAGATACTCAAATTTCTACTTTTTGGTTACCACAAATAAATTTAAAACAACTTCCCCTTTTCTTTCTCATTGAAATTGTTTCTCTCTGTGACTTTGTAATTAAATTTTTGAGAGCTTCCAATTCCTCCTGGGGTGACATAAAATCTTTGGTCATGGCCAAAATATCTTATCTTTTCTTGGAACCATTGAAAAATTTGCTTTTCTGAAATCAAAGATGCATGACAAACCACAACCAGATTATTTTTCTTTTCCTTATCACAAATTCTTTTTTTTCCCTGAGGCATTTGGGGTTAAATGACTTGCCCAGGGTCACACAGCCAGGAAATGTTAAATGTCTGAGACCAGATTTGAACTAAAGTTCTCCTAACTTCAGGGCTGGTGCTCTATTCACTGTGCCATCCCGCTACCTCCCCCTTATCACAAATTCTAAGCTGGAGTGATCACTTCTCCTTAAGGTCTTTATTTTTAAAAAAATTTAACCCCTTTCTCCTTGTGACTAGAACCAGATCTAGAATAGAATTCTGTAACATGCCCTCCTAGCAGTTACAATTACTAGTCTGTCCTATGCCCAACAGAGTACCTTTGACCACTGTCCTTTGCAGTGTCAACTCTACCTGGCTCACCTCCTCTGAGGCCTTCAAAGGTCTCTGGCCACTATCTCTTGAATCTATAGTTTAATAACTGGTAGCACGCTCAAGAACAGCCACATGTAATCTTAAAAGCCTTTATTATACCTACTCACATAATGCCCTGACAATTCCCTGACTTGTTAGCTCCCTAGTGAACACCTGGTCTGAAGATCCACGTGTTCACTATCAAACTCCTTACCTCTCGGCTATCCATCAGCTTGGCTTAGCTACCCTAGGCTAGGGAGCCAGGTTAAAGAGAGTGACTTGCTGCAACCAGTGGGCTTATAAAGGGCCTGTGAGGTCACACACACAGCCAACGAGCGAGAGAGCCGTCACCCATTACGAAGCTATCTCAATATGGCCAAGGTCCCACCCACAGGGCAGTCCTATATCCACAGAAATTACTTCTGGGCCACTCAAATCTCCTGTTGCGCTGAGGCCGCCCATTTAAAGGACCCTTACAATTCCCTTCTCTTGTTTTGAGGGAACTGTATCCTTACAGAATTCTCCCTTGTTGAATTGTCAGGAAATGAGTAACTGTTCTAGTTTTGGCACATAGTGATCTAGCAAATGTTGGGTTAATAGAAGCCCACTGTAAGTACTATATCACATAACTTTGCCAGGCTTAAGCTCTATTTCTTGAATTCCTCACCTACTTCTTTCCTAGTGGTCTGTTAAATACTTCAGTGACTTACTTTTTGTCTCTGCTTCAGGTTCTTTACTTAAATATTCTCTATTGACTTATCTATTTCCTTTATTTCCTTGCAATTTACTTTCTTCCCCTCCCTCTCCCCCTGAGGCTAGGGTTAAGTGACTTGCCCAGAGTCACACAGCTAGGAAGTGTTAAGTGTCTGAGACCAGATTTGAACTCGGGTCCTCCTGAATTCAAAGCTGATGCTCTATCCACTGCACCATCTAGCTGCCCCCCAATTTACTTTCTTAATAGACAATACTAATCTTCCTCCCTCTTCTCTTCCCGTATCTATCCTGTTTATTTTGATTAAGATATAACCTTTCAGAGTTATGAGTCTTATTCTATTAAACTTGACACATTTGAGGTCAAATTTATCTTGTTGGATTAGAAGCTGTAATGCAAGTGGATTGTTGCCCATGTTTTATATACTTTGTGCGTAGATATATATAATACTATCATCATGACGTAGTCATGGTTCTTATTGCTGTCTCCTTTGTTCAATTAATATTATATGCATTTCTAGACATCTCTATTATTTTTCTTCCATTATAGGTTTTACCTGTGATATGTAATTATCCCTCTCCCCCAAGTTTCTTCCTTTTCAATTTAAAACACTTTTAATTAAATTTGAAATAGTCTAGGTAAATACCTTCTTACCAATCTTTGTTGATACACTCTATCCTTGATTAGAAACACATTATTTTAAAAGTTTAAACCATGATACAAAATTCTAAAACTTGTTCTCAGACAGCTCTTTAATTAGTTGTTTACCTCCTAACTTTATATTTCTCTTTTGAAGCCCTTGCCTTTGATCAATAGAAGTGATGAAAACACACTATCTGTGTCCCTTAAAAGTCTTCATCTTCTTGCCTAAGACTTCATAGTATAATGTTTTACAAATTATTTCCAGGAGCATTTTTTATGAATCACCAAAAATGGATATTGTTATCCATGTTTGAAACCCTATCATGTTCTGGACATATACCCCAGGAGGATACTAAACTTCTTTGTCATTATCAAGTCAACTATTATGTACCTCATTACTTCTCAGCAAGGAATCACCAACTTCAACCACTCATTGCTTCTTTCTTTGACCTGTGACATCAGCTATGATTCCATTTCATCCATTATTCCTTAGAGTATAAGAGGTAGTTGTTTCTTCCTCAGAAGTCAAGCTCTTAAATCTTTGGAGAAAGTTTTATTGTATCTGCTGCTTAGTTTCAAGTGTTCAGTGGTCTGTCTTTTCTGTATCACATTCTTCAACCCTCCTAACCCATTCCCTTCTATATCCCAAAATCCATTTGTTACTACATTGAAGCCCTTCTAATTTAAATAAGCAAACAGATTAAAAAATAGTTCATTCTCTGTAATGATCTGGTACATGGTCATACATTCTGATAGTCTCTTCATCTTTAAATTGGGTCTTAAAGGAAGCCTGGCAAGTCAGTAGGTAGATCTGAGAAAAGAGAGCATGTGGGAGAGCCAGATAAAATGCCTATATCCAAGAGATGGAGCATCATGTTCATGGAATAATCACAAGATCAGTGTCACTGAAAAGAATAGATGGCAGGAAGTAATGTATAAGACCACCAGAGCCCTAACTCTCAGCATAAATAACAGTTGCTTAAGCTGTGGTAGCCTAGAACCTTTCACCTCACACCTGGGTTACTGGAATAGTTTTCTGGGGGGGGGGGGGGTTGGCCTGCCCCAACCCTCTACCCACTCTGATCCATCCTCCATTCAGGCACTAAAGTGATTTTCTTAAACTGAGATTTGACCATGTCACAGTAAGATTCTCCCCCACCAATCTTTCCCTCACCACACCCTGTCCCCTCAACTCAATATTAGTAGCCCCCTACAGTCTACCAGATCATATCCCAAATCCTTTGTTTGACATTCAAAGCTCTTCATAATCTAACCCCTTCTGATGATTCTGGTGGTCTTATACATTACTTCCTGCCATCTATTCTTTTCAGTGACACTGATCTTGTGATTATTCCATGAACATGATGCTCCATCTCTTGGATATGGGCATTTTATCTGGCTCTCCCACATGCTCTCTTTTCTCAGATCTACCTACTGACTTGCCAGGCTTCCTTTAAGACCCAATTTAAATTTTCTCTTCTATAGGAAGCCTTTTCCAACCCCTCTTAATTCGGGGCATTTCCTTTGATAATCATTTTCTATTCATTCTGCATATAGCTTGTTTATACCTATTTTTTTTCATATTTCCATTTAGATGGTGATTTCACAGAAAGCAAGGATTGACTACCTTTTGCCTATTTTTGGTATCCCCAGCACTGAGCACGGTATCTTAATAAATGTTAATTAATTGATATTGTTTGACAAATACAAATATAGCAAACTCTATGCAGATCCTTGCAAAGTCTTTCCTTCTCTTTATTTTGTTGGAAGTGAACTCTTCAATTCTTTGCTGTTTTTGCTAATAGCTCCTCAGGAGAAATGCTATGATCAATCAGTTTATTGGGAATGTACCATTTTGGAATTGTCACTCTTTCCCCTGAGGAGCCAGAGGAAACAAATAGATACTAAGAAGGTATTCATGCCTATTTATTTATTCATTATGCCTTTTTGACAACCACATTAAACTTCCTTTCCTTTGTTTTATTTACTTTCTGTCCTGTCTTACCAATTTTCTTCTCCTTGTAGACTCCTTTTACTTTTCCTTTAGCTAGCCTCATATCTCATCCTTATATCCCTCTTCTGATTTGCCTCCTACACCTTCTCCAGAACTTCTATTAGAATTCTCTTCTGAAATCTGTGTCCTTCAGCTTAACTCTTTTCAGTTCAATTTCTTTTAGCTTTATTCCTTCCCCCTTTCAATTTTCACCCCCAAATTGAATTTCTGGATTTTGTAATTTCAGAATCCTTCAAATTTTCAAAGTCTTTATTTTTCAGCTTGAATTATACTGATCTTCACACACACACACACACACACACACACACACACACACACACACACACACAGCCTTCTCTCAGTGAAGTTAGAAATAGTAATCTTAAATCTCTTAAGTCTCCTGAATTTTTAAGGTCACTTAATACTTCCCCCACTTTCTCATTCTCTAGCTTGAAAATATGTTATGTCCAGGAAAATAGGTAAGAACTCAGGAGACAAGAATGTAGTGGTTAATCTTAGATATATTCATCATCACCTAAACTACCAGTGCAGTAGAATCAGGCAATCTGAAGTACAGTGCTCTTGTCCAGAGGCCACACATAGCACAAGATCAGACAAAGGTACACAGGGAAAAACTGAGAAATACCAAAGGCAGCAAAATGTTGGGATAAGACCTAAACCAAGATTTGAAGTCAGAAAACCTGCATTCAAATTCTGAATCTGTACTTTATTAGCTATGTGACCCGACTCTGAACTGTTATTTTATGTCATTGAGACTCAGTTTCCTCACTTACAAAATGAGGAGATTGATTTTTATAATCTTCAAGATCTCTCCCAACTCTTAATTGTCTCATAAATCTGTTTGATTAGATGTGGGAAAACACTGCTCAGCTGTAGAGATTTTATTTGGTATTCTCTTCCTTCTCCCAGATAATGAATTCTACAACTACAGTATAATGGAATAGCCTTAACAAATATCAGTTTAAAAAAACCCTTTGTCCCTGATAGTTATCACCCTATATTTTTCTTTGTTGTTAAATTCTTTGATAAGTCTACAATAAATGCTTCTAGTTCTTTTTTCTTTCTCTTTAACTCTTTTTATCTTCTTTCCAACTTATCATTCAACCAAAGTGTTTCAAAGTTAATAATAATCTCTTAATTGCTAAATTTAATGACTTAAAATTATGAAAATACTAAGTCTCCCATCTTTCTCCTTTCTTTTCATCTCTTCCAAAGAAATATTTGGGATTACTGATGAATTACTAAAAAGATCCATTCATTCTAAGAATCATGATTTTCTACCTTCCCTCAAATAGAAAAAAATCTAGGGGAAACTAGAGTCATGCGCAGAAAGGCAATAGTTATTTTCATTGAATTAGAATCATATAAGGAAACTGATGTCCTAAAAGATTGTCTTATTTGTTCAGTTATTCCTAGAGACAGCCAGTTAATTTAGGAACAGTTGGGATTTAGGCAAGGCACTACAGTTCTGTCCCATAGAATCCTACTCCCAACTTCCATGATCCACTCCCTGCAGGAATTAGAATCATCTATGATCAAAAATTCTTGCTGGAATGTAAGAACTCGCCCAGGCTAAGTGAACAAAGTGCTGGGCCTAGAGTCGGGAAAATCTAAATTTAAATCTGAACTCAAAACAAAACATCTGTGTGACTCTGGATAACTTACTTAGATTTACTGTCATCTGTAAAATGGGATAAATATTAGCCTACTTCTCAGGGTATCAAAAGAAAAAATTATAAAGTGCCTGACACGTAGTAAGCATTATATGAAGTTAGCCATATTATTTTGTCAGAAAAATAATGAAAAATATAGTTAATTTCACTAGTACTGACAGAAGAACAAAAGTATATATGCATTTGTTACCTTTCAAATACTCTGACAGGAAAATAGAATAGAAAAGTATGCTAGAAGAAACTTGAAAATATAGAACAACAGAATGCTAGAGCTACAAGGGACTTCAGAGTATGGAATGCCAGAATAAAAAGGCATTCTAAAACATGTAAAGGTAGAATTGGAAAGGTCCTTCAAGCTTAGCCTGGTCTCAACATTTTATAGCTACTTCCAACAGAAACAAGTAGGAAGTCCTGGGGCTAGCTGTATTTGGAGGTAGCCTTAGCTTGAAACTTTTGCTGTCTGGACAGCATGGTGAGTCAGGTGCCTGAATCTGGGAAGACTGAGGGAACTACGGATGATTTAGGCACGTCAGGCCCAGCTGAGATGCTGCTGTGAGTGTGAAGGAATCAGCAAAACTTATGAATACAGAAGTAATGGGGCAGGGATACTTCTGGCTGTGAATACATGCAGGAGGGTGGAGGATCAATTCAAATCAGAGAAAACTGAACTGAAGCTAGTGACACTATCCCCCTATTCTAGGATTAGAAGCACTTTCATAATTCTCATTTAAAAAAATAAAAATGAACAGGCAAAGAAGAAACAACTCAACCATAGAAACTTAGCATGAGAATAGGGAAGACTAGTGTTCATATTTGGAGAATGGTATTGAAATAAAAAGGACTCTTCTACTCAAAGGGAAATATCAAATGGCTACCTTTCCAGAAAGACTTTATAGAAGAATTCAAAAAAACCTTTAAAAATCAAATGAAGAAAACCTAAAAAAAGAACCTCTAAAAAAGGGTTCCAAGGAAAGAAGATTATGAAAAAAAGGTTACCAATTAGAAAATATTAGAATATTAAGGAAGATAATTCTTTGAAAGTTAGAATTGGTCAAAGGAAAGGCAGTAAAGCTATGAGACCAAAAAATAAAAAATCAAAATGTAAATGAAAAAATACAACAATGTTGTATCTTATAAGAAAACAACAGATCTAGAAAACAGATTAAGAAGAGAAAACATAAGAATAATTGGACTACCTGGAAGCTATGACCACAAAAAGAATTTTGCCATGATAATACAAGAAGTAATCAAAGAAAATTATCCTGGAGTGATAGAACATGAGGGGAAAGTAAAAACAGAAAAAAACATACCAATTATAACCTCAAAAAAATTTCATAAAACACATAGGAATATTATTGCTAAATTTTGAAACCTCCAGATCAAGGAGAAAATTCTATAAGAAACCAAAAACATCCAATTCAAATATTCTAGAACTACAATTAGAATTGTACAGGATTTATTAGCAGCTACAATAAGAAACTACAGATACGGAGTAATATATATCAACAAAAGAACTAGGTCTGTGACCAAAAGTATCGTATCCTGCAAAATTAATCACAATATTGAATAATAATAAAAAAACGGATATTCAGTGAACTCATAGATTTTCAGGTCTATCTCAACCAAACCTATACCCAAAAGAAAATTTAACATATAAGAGCCAACACCAAAGATTAATTTCAAGGGATTCAACAAGGGATAAATTATTTGTTTTTTTGACATTGAAATGTAAAACATATGTTTAATATTGACATCAGCAGCTGGATAGTTCAAAAGAAAGATTGGGGCAGAGCTGAGTATGATCTGACTCTGAAAAGCAAAACTTTCTAGGAAAAGGTAAAAATAGTAATTATGCTATATGGATGAGATGAAGAGGAAGAACCTACACAGAGGGGATAGGAGGGCTCATAGTTTTGAAAACCTACTTACATTGGGAATGGGTTAAATACACACATATACATACATACATATATGCATATACACATATATATATGTGGGTTAAATACATCATTTTATAAGTTATTGCTATCAGAGATATATTTGTCAACAATAAATTTTTCTCTTTTGCTTTCAGATCAATTTTTCTCTATTTTCAGATCAATTTCAGATAGCTATTAATCTCAAAAGAAAGAAAAAGAAACGTCTTATAGGAGAATACAGTCCTCATTCTAGAAGAACTCCATTATAAATTTTTTATATACAATAGAATTCACAATAAATATTTATTGAATGAAAGCTTTAAAATTCCTGTTGCTAATAATTGTGTTAAGATTATCTGGTTTCTTGGGGGGCTTTGAAATTGTATCTAAGAATCAATTAAACTCTTTAAGTATCTGTATACTGACATTTTTAATCTGAATGTTAGAAACTTTGAAAACTATTCTTTTAAGGTACAGCTTTCCATTTTTTTTTTCTTATTTCAACTGCATTCCTCATCTTTATACATAATTTTACTGTAAAATTATCATTGTATAAAATTGCAAAGATGTAGTGGGAAGATCACAGAATTAAGAATAAGAAAGACAGACTAGAGTTGTAGTCTTTGCTAAGGCATTAATGACATGTTATATTTGATTGAAGAAAAGATATTTTACATTTCTGGATCTTGGTTTCCTCATCTGTGAAAAGAGGTTCAGGGTGGATTTTGATTAGATTATTACTATATTGCAGTATTTAATGATTATAGTCTCTTCCTAGATTTATCAGTTTTTTATTTTTAAAAACTTTATTTATTTTTAATTATAGCTTTTTATTGACAGAACATATGCATGGGCAATTTTTACAGCATTGTCCCTTGCACTCACTTCTGTTGTAACTTTATCCTTCCCTCCTTCCACCCCCTCCCCTAGATGGCAGGCTGTCTCATACATGTTAAATATATTAAAGTATATCTTAGATGCAGTATATGTGTGCAGATCCATACAGTTCTCTTGTTGCACAAGAAAAATTGGATTTAGAAGGCAAAAATAACCTGGGAAGAAAAACAAAAATGCAAGTAGTCCACATTCATTTCCCAGTGTTCCTTCTCTGGGTATAGCTGATTCTGTCCATCACTGATCAATTGGAACTGAATTCAATCTTCTCTTTGTCAAATATATCCACTTCCATCAGAATACATCCTCATGTAGTATTGTTATTGAAGTATATAATGATCTCTTGGTTCTGCTCATTTCACTTAGCATCAGTTCATATAAGTCTCTCCAAGCTTCTCTGTATTTATCCTGCTGGTCATTTCTTACAGAATAATAATATTCCATAACATTTATATACCACAATTTACCCAGTCATTTTCCAATTGATGGGCATCCATTCAATTTCCAGTTTCTAGGTACTACAAAAAGGGCTGCCACAAACATTTTGGCACATACAGGTTCCTTTCCCTTTAATATCTCTTTGGGATAAAAGCCCAGTCAAAGGGTATGCACAGTGTGATATCTTTTTAAGTATAACTCCAAATCGCTCTCCAGAATGGCTGGATCCATTCACAACTCCACCAATAATGCACCAGTGTCCCAGTTTTCCCGCATCCCCTCCAACATTCATCACTATCTTTTCCTGTCATCTTAGCCAATCTGACAGGTGTGTAGTGGCATCTCAGAGTTGTCTTAATTCGCATTTCTTTGATCACTAGTGATTTGGAACACTCATATAAGTAGAAATAGTTTCAATTTCATCATCTGAAAATTGTCTGTTCATATTCTTTGACCATTTATCAATTGGAGAATGGCTTGATTTCTTATAAATTAGAGTCAGTTCTCTATATATTTTGGAAATGAGGCCTTTATCAGAACCTTTAATGTAAAAATATTTTCCCAGTTTATTGCTTCCCTTCTAAACTTGTCTGCATTAGTTTTGTTTGTACACAAGCTTTTTAATTTGATTTCTATTTTGTGATCAATAATGATCTCTAGTTCTCTTTTGGTCACAAATTCCTTCTTCCTCCACAAGTCTACCTTTTACAATCCACTAATTCGGTTTTTCAGGGATTTGATTTCTTTATCTACTTTAAATGAGTGGGATTACTTATCCAGACCCTCTTGCCAAGCTTCTCTTTCCTTTCCCCATTTTTTTTCTAGCTCACTTGTTAGAGATTTTTAAATTTCTTCTATGAGAATCTTGTGTGGTGAGGACCAGATCATATCCTCCTTTGGGTATTCATCTGGAGACACTCTGTTTTTAGTCTCTTCAGGGTTTGAAGTCTGCTCTCTATCTTTATAGAAGCTATCAATAGTTAGAGCCTGCTTTAATTTTTTGCTCATTTAAGGAATCAAAACAAACAAACAAAAAAAGCAAATGTAGTCTGCTTTTGGGGCAGTATGGTATCACCAAGCTTTCTCTACAGATTACTGGAGGTTGCAGTGAAAAAGCAGTGGAACAGCAATGGCTGCACTGCTTGCACAGAGTATCTGAGACTGAGAGTGTGATGAGTCATGCTGGGAGCTGGGTGGGTGTGGCCAGGTCCTGAGAGACCCTAGCATTTTGGGGTTATAGTCTTTACCCCTGTGTTTATAGCTTCTCTGCTGATCTACTGGCTTGCTGCCAGGGCAAAGAAGCTCGTAATGGGTAAGTTCTCCTTGCAAATTTTTGTATGGCTGCAACTACCCCCCGCCCCACCCAGTCTGCTCAGTGTGAGCTACCTTCTGTCCTCTCACTGCCTGCTTGAGGTCTGCGCCTGGTCTAACTGTTTCCATCCATGAGCAAAAACAGACCTTTTCTGGTGAATTTCGAGGGTATCTTTTGTTGGTAATGTATTTGTGTTTTTTTTCAGTCAAGAACTAATTCCGAGTCCATATCATGAAAAAAAGTATTCTGAGGGCAAGAAGGAGCCTAGATAAATGCATGTGTTCTCTCCACCATCTTGGCCAGAAGTCCAAATTTAATATTTTTAAAAATTTTATTAACATTTTCTTTCCCTTCCACTTCCCTCCATTCCTGTCCCATCAAAAAACTTTAATATTCTCTTACCAAGATCCATCCAGCTCTCCATTTGTTCCAATGTTCTAATTTTTAATTTCTTTTGAGGTTTAATGCCATTTTCTATGTTTTAAGGTCCTCCCAAACTCTACAATTCTCTCTTTTAAGTTCCTTTTAAGTTTTCCAAAGAAAAGAGTAAACTGAATTTTCTCTCACCTCTCTTTTCCTAAAATTATAAGAAAAGAAGAAACTTCTTTAGATATGTTACCTTTGCGTATTCAAAATATCAATGCACAGAAGGAATATTTTTTACTTAACTTATTTTGGCTTTTGAAGCAGAGAAGTTAAATATGTTAGTGAAATCAACATCCATCTGTTATTGTTTGTCTGACAGACATTGTAAGTCTTTTCCTGCTTTTTGGAAATGCATTCAAACTGATTATAAAGAAGCAATCATTTTTCTAGCTTTTCTGTGATTCAACCAATATGTGATTGTATATATATATATATTTTTTTTTTTAACTCTAACAGCTTAATAGGAATGTGGTGTGTTACATATATCTGCATCAATCGAACAAAACATAAAACCAAAGTAGTTGTCTAGAGAATTTCAAGCACTCTCTCAGATTTTAAATAAGAGCCTATAGTGGCTGACATTTATATTATGTTTTATGATTTACAAAGATCTTTACTTTTGTCCTTTACAACAATCTGATAAGAATAGATAGTACAAGTATTAATATTTCCACTTTACAGATGAAGCTGAGACTCAAAGAGGGAAAAGACTTTGTTTAATTACCTAGTTAATAGATGACTGAGCCTAGGTTTTTTTCTCTGTTGAAACAGTTCCTATTCACCATAGATATTAGTGATTGTATATGGAGGAATCTAGAGTGTGGAATATCCAGAGTGTGGAATACACTTAGTACTGGTATGTTTGAATAAAAAGTTATGCATAGTTTAGTGACATTTTGGATATAATCATTTAGTTTTAGTTAACATAGTGGTCATAAAACTTAAAAGATCTCCTAGAAGAGGGGACTTAACATCTCTCAGAGCAACCCATTCCACTTGTGACTAGCTTAAATTGTTAAGGTTGCACACACACACACACACACACACACACACACACACACACACACGGCAATTCTTTCACATGGCAATACTTCAAATATTTGAAAACAGCTTTCATATTCCTTCTGGGTTTTCTCTTCAGTGGCCTAAATATGTTCAATCTTAGAAGGTGAGTTAATTCTCCTTGATAAAGTACCTCCCCCAAACATCTCCAACACATCTGTTCCATAATCTTTCTCCATCAATCATTTCTACTCACATAATTTTCAATCTTTTCCTCATTACTGGATCCTTATCCTTTGCCTACAAATATGATTAGGTCTGCCATGACTGATTGATCTCAGGAACTTTCAGTGGATCCTCATTCTCGAATAAAATACAGAATTTCCCAATCATAACTTTCAAGACTCTCCACAACTGAATCTAACCTCTCTTTTCAGAATAATGTTATTACTTTTTTCCCCTTTGTAATGTAATATTATTGTGCTGTAAGTTGAATTGCATCTAAAGGAGAGTGACCAAGATAATCAAATGACTCAATACTATGTCATATGATGATCATTTGAAATAACTGGTGATGTTTAGTTTAAAGATGAGAAGATTATGAAGTAATTTGAAAGGCTATCACACAGATGAGGGAGAAAACATTTTTTATTTGACCTCAAAGGGCAAGAACAGTTAAGTGGAAGTCAAAGAAAGATAGATTTTTGCTTAAAGTAAGGCAGAACTTTATAACACTTGGAATTGTCTCAATGTACTGCTTTGTCAGGTAGTGAATTTCCTATCACTTTAGGTGCTCAACTTGTGGCTAGATGAGAATTTATTGGAAAAGTTGCTTTTTTTTTTTTTTTTTTTTAAATAATAGCTTTTTATTTTCAAAATACATGTAAAGATAAGTTTTCAGCATTCACTCTTGCATAATCTTATGGTACACATTTTTCTCCCTCCCTCCCTCCCTCCCTTCTCCCACCCTTTCCCTTAGACAGCAAGTAATCCAATATATGTTAAACATATGCAGTTCTTCTAAATATATTTCCACTTTTATCATGCTGCACAAGAAAAATCAGATTAAAAAGAAAAACAGAAAAGAAAAAAAGCAAGCAAACAACAAAAAAAGTGAAAATATGTTATGGTCCATATTCAATTCCTATAGTCCTCTCTCTGGATGCAGATGGTTCTCTCTATAACAAGTCTATTGGAATTGGCCTGAATCACCTCATTATTGAAAAGAGCCATCTACATCAGAGTTGATCATCCCATAATCTTGTGTACAATGTTCTCTTGGTTCTACTCATTTCACTCAGTATCAGTTCATGTAAGTTTCTCCAGGCCTTTCTGAAATCATCCTGCTGATCATTTCTTGTAGAACTACAATATTACATTACATCCATATACCATAACTTATTCTGGCCTTCCCCAACTGATGGGCATCCTCTCAGTTTCTAGTTCCTTGTCACTACAAAAAGAGCTGCTACAAACATTTTTGTACAGGTGGGTCCTTTGGATCTTTTTCCCTTTTTTTTATAATCTCTTTGGGATTCAGATGCAGTAGAGATACTGCTGGGTCAAAGGATATACACAGTTTTAGCCCTTTAGTTATAGTTCCAAATTGCTCTACAGAATTGCTCTCACAACTTCACTGCCAATGTATTAGTATCCCAGTTTTCCCTCATCGCCTCCACTCATCATTATCTTTTCCTGTCCTCTTAGTCAATCTGAGAGTTGTATAGTGGTACCTTGTCTTAGTGTGCATTTCTTTAATCAATAGTGATTTAGAGCATTTTTTTTTCTATTAGGGAAGTTTTAAAGGGGATTGCTGCTTTAGGTAGGAATTAGACTAAATTATTTCTAGAATTCCTTCCAACTATGAAATTCCATTATCTTCTCATTACAAACACAGGTTCAACCTACCTCTTTAAACTATGAAGCTTAAAGAGAATGAACATGCTAAGCCTTGCCACAATTTAACATAAAACTGGATAGCCAAATAGCTAAAACTCCCTCATAAGGATAGAATGCTGTTATGCCCATCATGGAAGCTGGCATAATGTTGTTTAGACACAGAAGATCTGAGAGAATAGGGATTTACATTTACCATTCAGAACATGTCTTCCTGGTCTTAGGAATCATAAATTTCCTGTTTTGGTTTGTGAGAGATGAGAACAAGTTGATTTCAGGAGGGCCAGTAAATCATGATGGACTTTACCTTTGGCTATTTTGACTGTTTAGGACATGCTCTGTCTTGGGTCTTTTGGTCTCTTCTAACAGTATCTTCTTGGCCTTCATTTTTCCTCGACAAGTCTGAAGTATATAGAAATTAATTTACCCTAGATATTTCCTTTGCACTCTAATACATTTTTGAAGAGAAATATTGATTTGAAACATGAGAGGAGATAGTCTAAGGTTTAGGATAAAAGTTTTGTTTCCTTTAATTCTATTTAACCCAGTAAAGCAGAAGTTCTTTGAGGGAGAGCACTATCCTATTTCTGTATACTTAGCAATAAAGCTATTCATCATTACTCATTCTCCAAAAGCCTAGCCAGGAAGTAACGATGGTGGTGGCCCCATGTTTCACAGCAGACATAGTAATAGGCAGTTAATGCCTGAAGAGAAAAGTCAGTAGTTCATTGTCTTATCTCCCTTTCTCTCCAAATGGAATTGATTCTTCTTGAATTCTAGAAAAAAGATTTTTTGTTGTTATTTCTAGCCCCTGGTGCTAATCACAGAAACACTGAATTTCAGAGTTTGAGGGAACTTCTGACAACCCTACGTCTATCCATCCTGACCAAGATTGTCCTCCTTAATATGGAGTGACCGGTCATACCACTTTTGGTTGAAGATTTAAAGTAAAGAATTTGCCACCTTCAGAGGGAACTAATTTTATTCTATATACTCTGATGATTTTAATGCTTTAATTATTTTAAAGCATTTATTTAGTAGCTCTTCCATTATGTAATCCAACATTCAAGAATGTTTAGTGTTTACGATTTCTTAAAGCTACTTTCAGTTCCCAATTTAAATTATATGGTAACAAAATAAAATTATTTGTACTTTCATGGTAGTCCTAAATGATGAGGTTAAATGTGTATTCTTTCTGACACTATTCTATATTTCTATTTTTTGAATCTTAAAAGAGGTGGTTGAAGAGTTCAAAGCTCCACCTATAATGGGTTACAATCTGCAATCTATCTACAACTATTTATTGATCCCATTCTGTATGGTCTATCACTAATTTACTGCTATGATCTTAGATCAATTATTTTCCTGTCAGGAATCTCAGTTGTCTTATATGTGTTGGCTAGATAAAATCCTTTCTAAGTATTCTTTCAGATCTGATATTTTAGTGTTTATGTTGTATCCAGTCTTATTCTAGGTGTTATGTCAGATACAAAGGCAAGCTGGCATTTGTAGGCCAGAACGTTAAGTGCTTACTATGTGCCAGGCAGGGAATAAAATAAATCAAGAAAACAAAATGATCCTTTTTCTCAAGAAGTTTACATTCTGAAATCAAAACATTAAAAAAAACATAAGAGCCAGTTAAGTCCCTTCTTCCCTATAAATTTCCCTATCCTGTTATGATTTCTTCCTGAGTGTTTTGACAAATGTTTAACAACTGACTCTCTGAAAAAAAAAAGAAGTACACATGATAGACTTTTTACCCACATTATTAACATTTTTTTCCACCACTTTCTTAAGTCCAAACAGTCATAACAAATTAATACTCTGATTTGTAGCATTTGCCAATTTCGGAGAGGTATTTGTTCATAATGAAAATTTTACATTTCTTGTGAGCTAATTCAACCTAGCTCCAGTTCACCCGTGGATCTCTCTTTTTAATGCTTCTTTCTTATTGTGTGTTTTTAAGGGCATTTCCTTTGATGGTTAGAGGCTGAATTGGAGGGGAAGAATGGGCAGAGTCAGTTTCTTCCCTATCTTTTTGGGAGAAGGTGAAAGAAAATAAGGCACTGCAGTATTTTCTACCATTGATCCCTTTCTCTTTAAGTATGAAACTGTCTATTCCTATGTCTGCAGAGAAAGATGGGCTACCTTTATCTTTACTTCATGACTAGACTTTTGGAGAATGGGTAGCTAGAGATGGGTCTCCTAAAACTTAAAAACTATTTTAAATAAATTTAATTCAACTCAAAAAGCATTTATTAAATCCTATCATGTGCCAGGCACTACACCAAGTACAAAGAAATGGGATAGTGCTCTCCCGTAAGGACTTTCTGTTTTATTGCCTGTGTGATCTTTAAAGAAAATAAAAACAAGCTGACATTTCTGCTGGTACTTTTTAGTTCACAAAATGAACTTTCTCCCATCTTGTGAAATATGCAGTTAAATTATTATTATTATTATTATTATTATTATTATTATTATTATTATTATTACTACTACTACAATTTTATATGTGAAGAAATTGAAGCTCACTAGGGAGAAATTACTTTCCTAAAGTCACATATTTTGGAAATGATTAATGTAGGATTAGAACCATCTCTTTTGATTCTAAATTCATTGTTCTTTCTATTACCCCCAGCTGTCTTTGTCTAGATACTGTTATAATTGCTATAACTGTTTCATTTTAATTGACTGTTTCCCACTGTGCACTTGTCCCAGCAAAGAGATAGAGTGAGAAGAGTTCACTCTAATAAATTCTATCACTAACTGAAATGTGTGAATAAGATGCTCAGTGTGGTCTAGATAGCTAGCCCCTTAGCACTTTTGGTCACATTTCTTAACCTGTTCATTTTGTGATGTTTCATAGTTGGAACATAATTGGTGGTCTGAGGACAGGAAAGGGATGAAAAAAAAGTAGGTAGGAGAAGATTTATATCCAAGGCTTTCCTAGGAACATCAGTTCCCATCTGAGTAAGATTCCTCAGAATGCTGAGTCAACCACTTTTTCTATTCTTCATGGAGGAGTTTCAGAGGAGACTGTATGAAAGGACAAAACCAGAACTGAGGAAACCTCTGTCATCTGTTTGTGGAGAAAGCAACTCATCCTTCTACTTCTCAGCAAGGTAAGTGGCTATTTCTGCTTTTCTCTTGGCTTTTGCTGCTTCTGACTTGGAAGCTCTTCATCCTAGGTAGGGGAAGTTGGTATGAAAATAGAAGTGGGGGAGGTAAGAGCGTGCTCTGGTGACCAAGACCCAGACCCATTTTAAAAAAAGAAATGCTACATCTATTTGGATTGAAAACTTACTCTGAGTTAAGAATCAAGTATTTGGATTGAGAACTTACTCTGAGTTAAGAATCAAGCCAGAATGTAAGGAAATTCTAAAAGGTAGGCTTTAAATTGTATCCAGACCTAAATGCTTTTTTAATCCCACCTCATCTTAGAGTAGATATTGGAGAATAATTTAGCTCATTTCTGTTATTTTGACATCTAGGAATTTCCTCTTCTTTCCAACCTTTCATCATTTCTTTTGTTGTATATAGTGATCAGAATCCTTTTTTTCCCTTTGAGGAAATGAATTGACTATACTTTCTCTTTTTGATAAGATAGGAACATTTCCAACTCTGGTAGAGAGTGGTGGCCTTTTCAGAATAATAACCAATCACAATGGGAGTGGTGTTTCCTCTCCATTATTTTTCTGTTCTTGTCCTACCACTTCCAGTTTTCTCTATCAATCAAGAGACAACCAAAATTCAGAACTATCCACTAAAAAGTCTGACTGTATTCCTTGAATGAAAGGAAGGAGGCTACATTTGGGGGGAAATATGTTGTAGAAGACACTATTAGCTGACAAGAAGTCTCAGCAAGAGTCTAGACTCCTTTAACCTGCATTTTACATAAGCTTTTTCAGAGCTGGAAGAGACTTGAGAACATTGTATAGCAGAGTTGGAAGGTACTTTGGAAACCAACTAGTCAAACTTTTTCTCTATTTTATTGTCGGGAAATAAGTACAAAGATGGGAGATGACTTTTCTAGGATCATAAGGATGTTACAAAGAGTCCTGAAAGATGATTCTTCTACTTTAGTCTTAGGTGAATTCATGAATGTTTTGTATTCCATAGAGCTTGAGGAGTTGTTGACTACAATGGTATGTGTCCAAAGTTCCTAACACCCAGTACTGGATTCTTTTTCATGGATGTGTGTGTCAGTGGACAACAGGAATCTCAAGCAAGATGGTATCTGTTTTGAAATGTGAGCTCCATTTTTGTGGAATTTATTAAGCAATTTTTTACAGCTTTTCTTAGGATGGTATTGTATTTGTTAGTTTTTTAGGGGACAGATAGTGAGAAGTGAGGATCAATGGAAAGTTATGCTAAGATCTGGAACATTCTGAAGGTTGGGATTTCAAGAAATTATAAAAAAATGACAAAATTGATTGGGGACTAATTTATTTTGATAAAATTTATTAAGCTCCTATTAGTCTAAGGTTTTGTACAAGATGTTAGGAATAAGTAGACAAAAAATGAAAGTGGTCTGGTCTTCTAGGATCTCACTTTCTACTAGATACTACTTGATCACAGCATCTGATTTACTCATTTTTTCCAAAGAAAGAAAATAAAGTCCAGAAAAAAGGAAGTGATTTATCTATCTTGTCCATGTTGAACTCAGGTCTGATTTCAAATCTAATTTTGTTTCTTCTATGTCAAGATGTCAACTAATTCAGAAAAAGGACTGGGAATAAACTTTTTAGGTTTCTCAGGGTTTCAGTTTTCTTATTTGTAATGTGGGTGGGTTGGATCACCAGATGCTCTTTAAAGTAAAAAGAGGCAGAATCCAGGTTTGAACCTTATTCTAGATCTAGCTGTTTTTCCACTGTGGTTTTCTTTCCGTTCTCCCTGCCATATCCCTGCCTCCACTTTTAGGGTTTGGCGAGAATGATGACAAACACAAAAACAAAGAACAGGAGAAAAAGAAGATGAAGGTTAAAAAAAAAAAGTGAGAAGGATGATATACAGCAGCAGCAGCAACAGCTGCAACAGACACCACCAGAGCAGCAGCAGCAGCAGCAGCAGCAGCAGCAGCAGCAGCAGCAGCAGCAGCAGCAGCAGCAGCAGCAGCAGCAGCAGTTTGAACTAAGGGTGAGCTGGGAAAGCAAAGGTCAGGACTGTTCCCATTGTTTATTTTATTGCTGTCATTGTGAGTCAGAATTGCCCTTACTTTGGTCAGAGAGACCCCTGAATTTACTTCACTATGTAAGTGTAAAAGACTATGGTCTATTCTGCATCCAGGAATCTGTATTTGTCACTGGGTTCTTAGACTTGCTCGCTTAACTGGACTAAATCTTTAATGGAATATGAGCTCCCCACCCTGAATAGATCTGAGGTCTTCCTCTGGCCTTCCCTACCAAGGTTGACAATGACAATTTTAACTTTAGCCCTTTAAGCCTTTGAATGGGCTGTTAAAGTTTTGGAAGCCCTACTTCTTCCTTAAATGAGTAGGTGGTCTCTGTACCACCTATTTGGGATAAGAGCACAGACCACTGACATTCCAGAGCAGGTCAACAAGTTCTTAGAAATCTTTATAGTAAGGTCATAGGATCTTAATAGGTTTTCTGAACAACTTTAGCAGTTTTATCTCCCTTATAGGAAGACTGTGGGAATGAGAGTGACAGTAGCAGCAGCAGTTATGAGAAATGAGTCAGTGAGAATAATAGAAGCTAGGATATTAGAGCTTAAAGGGAGTGGATAAGAGAAAGAAGGCTTCTGAGAAGAAATAGGATTTGAGCTGGGTCCTAAAGTTGGGTTTGTCTGAGTGGAAGGGAATAGAGGATGGCATTCCCAAGAAAGAGCATAGGCAAAACTCCTGATTTTTTTCTTTAGTGAATGATGGGGCTTGGGAGGCCAAGATGTCTAATATTTTCTATAGGATTAACACTTTTGAAGGATTGGAGAGACTATTTGGAAACTAGATTATTTGGACTTGGTAAGCTATTAATTGTTTCCATCTATTTATCCATCCATCCATCCATCCAATCATTCATCAATCTTTACATCATTCATTTATACATCTATCCATGTATCCAAACAATGACTTGAACCTTAACTCTTCCACAGGCTTTGGCATGTCCATGATCTCCTCATAAACTCTTGATCTTATTTTACAGATTACTCAGAGTCAGAGGGCAATTACAAAGAAAAAGAAAAGGAGCCCTGAAGGATTCAAGTGGTTTTTTTTTTTTTTTTTTTTCCCTGAGGCTATGGTTAAGTGACTTGCCCAGGGTCACACAGCTAGGAAGTGTTAAGTGCCTGAGACCAAATTTGAACTTGGGTCCTCCTGTATTCAGGGTTGGTGCTCTATCTGCTGCGCCACCTAGCTGCCCCTCAAGTGGTTTTCATAGAGAAAATAATAAAAGTCATGTAGAGGATGGAGATGAAATAGTTATCCAATAAAATTGTCTATGTTTCCCCCATCCAAATGGCTAATGGTTTTCATTATTATGTGCATTTCTACCATGTCTTTCTTCCTGTTTTCATCAGGTGTAGTGGAAGCAATGTGGTGTGGCAGACGGCACTATGAATAAATATGTCTGGTTTCTAATCCTATCTCTGTCACCAACTTTGTGATGTTAACCAAGTCACTGTCTTTCTCTCAAGGTCTTAATTGCCTTAGCTGTAAATTAAGGGAGTTAGAATACAATAGAATAAAAACAATTCTAAGGCCTTGTTCAGCTCCCAAGTTCTAGGAGTCTCAGATTCTCATTCAGGCTTCTCTTTATAAAAGCATATTTCTGAGCCTTCACTTCTAATGGTCATTGAGAGATGGAATGTGCTATTCAATTTACTCCAGTTTCTTCTTCATATGTAGTGGCAGGGCCTGGGGTTTTCTAGGCTAATTTTTTTTCTGGCATTCCCTTCTTGTGCCATCTATTATTCTCATCCTATCACCATGGGATTTCACTCACCTTCTTGTTTGTGCACTGGCATATCCATTGGACATTATCTTCCTAGAAGCTCCCTCTACTCCAAATCATATGCTTTACATGTGACCACCTGCAGAATTTCTTCAAGCTAGATTATAATCCTATTCAGTCACACCCATATTTCCTGCTATTCTCATTGCTCCTTCACTTATCATGTCTTGCTCAGGAGGCAATAATCAAAACCCACATTGGTGTAGTATGAGATCACATTTCCCAACTTATCCCAATAGCATTCCTAATTATCTTTTTGACACCTGCCCTGCTACTCACTACATTCTCTCTCATCCCTTTCTATTTTTTGTTCTGGGAACATTGCTTCTGGAAAAGATATTTCAATTGGCTCTTCTCTGGCTCTGTTTACCATCCCTGACATTTCCCAGACCAAAACACTTTTCTACCCTTCCCTGGTCATCACTCTCTTATATGTGCTCTTTTTCTTATCATTATATAAGCTCTTTGTGTGTCTGTCCTAAGATAGTGCTTTGCCAATAGTAAATGCTTAATGTATGCTTTTTGTTTATTCATTAGTTTATTCATGCCAATCTATTGTCCAATCACTCTGGTCACTTTCCCTGTGACAATAGAGACTCAAGCTCCCTTCCCTGACCACCATTTCCAATTATTTATTGTACCCCTTTAGTAGAATCCGTTTTATGAGGGCAGGACAAGAACTGTCTCACTTTTATGTTTGTATCCCAATAACATAACTCAGTGACTAATATTTAGAAGGTATTTGATAATATTGATTTATTGAATAAAGATATTAGTTTTGAATCCTTTCTTTAGGATCTTATTGGGTAATTGGCTGCCAACCTCATATCAAGTCATTAGTACAGTCTCAAAGACCTTCATGTGAGACTTCCTTACAAGAAAGTCTCTCCATACTCTGATAATCTTTACACTGAGATTAAGGCAGCAGTGTGTAATAGAAATATCTCTGGACTTAGGAATCAAAATAATTGAGTCTGAGTTCTTGTTCTAAGTGAACTAGGCAAGCCATTTCCCAGTCTGATCTATGATATAAAGGGTTGGTTGTAGATAATTTTTGGAGCACCTGGGTGGTACAATGGACAGATCAGGGAGTCTGGAGTCAGGAAAACCTGAGTTTAAATCTAGGCTGAGAGATTTACTCACTGTATGATGGGCAAGTCACTTAATTCTGTTTACCTCAGTTTTCTCTTCTGTAAAATGAACTGGAGAAGGAAATGTCAAATCAGTATCTTTGCCAGAAAATCCCCAAATGGGGCCACAAAGATGAGACAAGATTGGAACAACTGAACAACAAATAGATAATCTTCAAGGTTTTGTCAAATCTGCCATTTTGTGTGGCAGCTTTGGAAAAAAGTCTAAAAAGATAAACTTTATTATATAGATTCCATGTTTCTTGCTTCCTCCCACAAAGAATACTCAAATATACTTCAAATAGAACCCTTATATCTTATTCTTTCTATAACCCAAATAAATCCTTAACACTATGCTCCATAGTATCTCTGGCTTTGAATTACACTAATTTCTCCCTTTCAATTCTTCTCATACTTGACTATCCTCAATTTACTCTATAGTTCACCTCCACAGGAATATTAGCTGTTTCTCACAGATGACACTCCATTTAGTGACTCTGCATTTTTATTGGCTATTTTCTATATCTGGAATTCTCTACATCATTTGTACTTCTTAGTTTTTCTGAATTGTTTAAGACTTACCTTAAATCTCATTTTTTAAAGAAGACATTTCCCATCCTCACCCATCCCTTGCCCTTATCTAGTTAGTCTCTTCCCTTTATTAACTTTTATCTATTGTTTACGTATCTTATATGTACCTAATTACTTCCATATTGTATTCCATTATAATATAAACTTCTTGAGAGCAGGGGTTGTGTAATTGCCTTGCTTTGAATCCTTAGAACTTAGTCTTTAGGCACCTAGTAAGCACTTGAAGGAATGCTTGTTGACTCAGTTTGTTACAGGCAAACAGTGTCATCTTGTGGTCAATTGCTATCAGTACAGCTGATCGTCAGATTCAATATTGGAAGGATAGAGTTCAATGTTCTCTTCAAACTCTAGAATTCTATTTTTGGTAAAGTCTCTTCAGATTTTGAAATTTTGTATTCTAAAGTCTTTAACAGATCTGACTTTCCATATCATGTGAGACAAAATTCATTTTGAGATGAATGGTTCCTCATTCACAACTTTGTTAAGGGCTGGCCATATTTACAATCTCATTCTATATAAGGGAAGTGGAAAAATTGCTCCTATATACCATTTGAGTGAGGACCTCCTCTAATGTATCGGGTCATTTGGCTTTAGTTTCCCTTGCTGAATACTCATCACTGTCTTGCACCTAATTTTGGCTGTACACCAGGGCTCTATATTGTATACTCTTCTCTTTCCATATACATTCCTTCTTGGGGATCTCCTTAGTTCCAATTAATTTACTTGTCATTTGTATACTTATGGCTCCTTGATCTATGTATTCAGTCCTCATTTCTCTGAAGTTCAGTCCTGTATAATCTGCTGGAGTTCATCTCTTGAATGCCCAAGAGTGACTTGCCCAGGGTCACAAAGCCAGGAAGTGTTAATCGTCTGAAGTCAGATTTGAACTCAGGTCCTCCTAACTTCAGGGCTGGTGCTCTGTCCACTGCCCACCTAGCTGCCCCTTGTCTATACATTTTTGAAGGAAAGTCATATGGAATAAGAATTAGACTTTGTATGACTCCAATGGCAAAATTAAAATCAATACAGGGGAATTACAGAGGGAGATTTTGACTTTACATAAAGAAAAAAAATCCTTAAAAATGAGAACTGTCCAGAAGTGGTACAGGTTGACTCAATAGATAAGCAATATGTTCCCCATCTCTGGAAGCCTTCAAGAAAAGATTTGATGGCTGCTTGTTGGGAATACTGTAGAAGGACTTCTCAGTCACAAGTTGGCATCAAATGCATGAAATGCCACATGTCCAAATTCCCTTCTTATGCAGTGATTCCTAAAATCCTCCAGGTGGCACTCTGGGACTGAAAATGCCTTCTATTACCCTGGAAAAGCTATGACTATTAGTCATAATAATTACTACAGCTAATGTGTATACACTTCTTTAAGTTTTACAAATGACTTTTGATGCAGCTATTGGAATAACTCCATTTTGCAGAGGAGGAAACAGACTTTGAGAAACAAAATGATTTGTCCAAGATCATATAACATTAATAAATATGGAATCAAGGATTCAAATTCAGATCTTACTCCAAGCTGGTATATGAGGAATGAGAGTCTTCCAACGATTTAATGAGCTGTTCCAGGAGGTAATGAGTTTCTCACAATTTGAGATGTGCAAATGGAGGCTTTATGACTGCTTGTTGGTTGATGGTGTTTTTATATTATGAGGGTTTCCAATGTCTGTACCTAATTAATGCCTCTACTTATTTTCCCCCAATTCCTAACTTCTCTTACCCATCAGTTAGGGGAACTTTTTTACTTTATTTTTCTGGATTCTATGGCAGTAGTGAAGTAAACTGGGTATAAAGACCTTCCTAGTATACTCAAAAATTTTATGTAGCTTCAAAACTTATATGTTTTGTTTTTATATAAACAAATATAATCTAATTATATCACTCCTTCAGATCCTACCCAATTCCAACTCCTAGTAATGAAGAATAAAAAAGAAAAAGAAGCAGTTGAGGAAAACAGTTAATCCATTATTGCCTCTGTTAGAATAAGCAACACTTCTCACCCTAATCTCCTACCTCTGTAAAGGAAGAAAAGAGGTGGTTTTTTTTTTTTTTTTTGTTTTGTTTTGTTTTGTTTTGTTTGTTTTGTTTTTTAGCTCTCTTCTGAATCCAGACTTGGTCATCATCATTTTGCAATTTCCAGCTATTGCCAAAGTACCAACCAAGTGGTTGGACCAGAAACTACATTTAATGCCAGTTTTATATATAGGTATGATAGTGTATAGCTTTCTCAGGTAACCTCAGCAGTGCAAGCAAAGAAACCACCTTTGGTTTGATATAAGAAATTAGAGTTCTCCAAGAGTTGGATAAGCTGCCCTAGGAGGTAGTGAGATCCCCACAACTGGAGGTTTTCAAATGGAAGCTATATGATTGCCTTTTGGTTGATGACATAAAGAGATCATAGGATTTGGAGGCGGGAGGGACATTAATGATCATTTATCCAAATTTCTAATTGAAAAAGGAGGAAATTGAAGAGCAGAGAGGAGGATTGACTTGCCTAGGTAGTAAGCAAGGAGCTAAGATTTAAACCTTTTCCCCTTGATTCCATATTTAATGCTCTTTCTACTTCCTCATGCTGCTTATCTAGTTCAAGCTTGGATTAGATATCTTCTGGAGTCTCTTTCATTCTATGCTTTCTAACCTAAAATATCTGCCCCTACCAGCCTACCCTTGTGTCTGAATATTCACCATTTTCACTTTGGAGTAAGATATCGAAAGCTTCTCTTAAAATGTAAACAGTCTCTGGGACTTGGAATACTTTGTACTTTAGATGTTCACATCTTAGTTTCTCAGATGAGCAGTGATAGATAGGCACAGAACAAGATGCAGATGGGTTTTAACAGCTGAAAAATTGGAGAGTTAACTCCACTAGCTATATGCTACCAAATGCTGCCTGAGGAGGCCATGCAGGAGAGGAAATCTGGCTTAGGAAAACATAAAGCTTAATAGGAAAAGTTTAATGAAGGAAGGAAGATGGATCTGGGTCTTGAAAGGTATGTAGAGTTGGAATAGATCAAAAGGAGGTAGGGGGAATGGGAGACATTGTAGACAGAAGGAAACATATGCAAGCATGGAGACAGGTATTTGAAAAATGTTTTTGGAAGATTGTGTCCAACTTGACAAAGTTGGTTCAGGTTCTTGTGGTCTTTGAATGTCAGGTTTATGAGTTTAGCTTTAATCTATTTCACAGATAAAATTTAGACAGCATAGTATAGTGCTATGAAACTCAAATAGAAATGGGTCACTAAACCCACACAGAAAGATTCCTGTGGGTAGCATATTGACTTAGAAAATTACAAGTTAACATTATCCATGTTCTATTGTATTTTTATTTATTTCTAAAAAATATTTCCTAATTATATTTGAATTTGGCTCTCTACACTGAGGAGTGTTGCAGCTACAGTGATCTAGATAGGACAAGTATCTGACACCTATGATCTAGAAGAAAAACCTCAAGTTATACTTTAACACTTATTCTATGATTTCAAGGTGTGTGTGATATGATAAAAGTTAGCATTTATGTACCATTTAAAGTTTGCAAAGCACTTTATAAATGTTATTGCATTTTATTCTCACAACGTTCCTGGAAAGTAGGTGTTATTATTATCCTCATTTTAAAAACAGGGAAACAGAGGCAGAGAGAGGTTAAATGACGTGTTCAACGTTTTAGAGTTAATTCTGAACTCAGATCTTCCAGACTTTAGGTCCACTATATTATATAATACTATACTATATTCTATCTATAACTATATTCATTGTACCTCCATGACTAATCTATAATTAGGCATCTGATCCCTATTTCCTTTCTATGAATCAATAATATTTGTGCTATTTACTTTTAGAGCTGGAGTGATAATATGTGAAATGATAGAAAACTCTGTAATAGGAGAACTAGCTACCAGGATCACCCCTCTCCCATCAAGTGACCTGCACTAGTTCTGGTCATTAACAGGCACTGAAACCATTCTTATGATTTGATTGGCTCAGAGAACTTAGGCTAAGGTTTTTGGAGTGATAGTTCTGGTACAAAAAGCCATGAGAAGTTCTCTCAATTCCAGTGAAGGTAAGGGAACAAATATTTATTAACCACTTACTAAATGTATCAGACACTGTCCTAAGTGCTGGGAATACACATATAAACAAAAAGGAATTTGAATTTTGCCCTCAAAAAACTTTTATTTTAATGGAGGATGACAACACACAAAAGGAATTTGAAAAGCAAAGAAAAAATGAAGGTACTTGATTGGGAGACCATTTCGGAGACCAAATGGCTGGCTGATATGGACACTTTTCCAAAATTGGGGTCCTTATGGGGAAAACTCACCAAAGGGGCCTGGTATGGTAGATGGATATTCCAGAGTGAAGAAGCTCTAGGCACTGATGGAGATTCCAGAGTGAGACTGCAGCTTAAGCATGGGATTAAAGTCTCTGAAGTCAGAAGGAGACCCAGAATATCCCTTAAGATCGACTCATATCACCATGGACAGCACCAAGGCTGGCAGCCACCCTCAACTATATCAACACTGTATATCAATATTATATATAAGCTCGATATCTTTTTCCTACTCTGAATGTCCTTCCTCTGACATGGTCAAATAAACCTCCTTTTGGTAACTGTCATATAAAATAAGAGTATCTCATTTTTTTCAATCTTGAACCTGGGATACAGGTCTGACCTGGTCAACCATGGCCTATTTATCTACATCAGACATATAAAATGTAAAAATTTAATTTTATTATTGTTTCTGCAAATATTTACTAAACATAGAGTGCTGTGCTGGGCACTAGGGAAGGGAAGGGAAGAAAGGACAAAAAAATTGAGTGACCCAGTCTTTGTGACCTATTCTTGAGCCCATTGAAGATAAGACTGACAAAAAGCTTATTACAGAAATTAGATATTTGAATCAGTATTGGGAAAAACTGGCATAGAGGAAAAAAGCATTGGACTGACAGTGAGGAGATGTGAATTTTAGTTCCAGTTTTGATCTTGAATCTAAGTGACTTTTCCTCTGAAGGCTTGATTTCTGTTTCAATAAAATGAAAAGGAAAAATATGGATGGCACAGTGGATGGAGTTGGAGTCAGTTGAGTTCAATTCCTGAGGGAACTTAGAGGTTATATAGTAATAATCACTAGCATTTGTGAATTTTATATAAATTTTATATAGTCTATATAAATTACTGCTTTAAGGTTTATAAGATGCTTTACATGTATTATTTTACTTAACCTTCCAAAACAGTTCCTTGAAGAGCAATTATTATTCTCATTTTACAAATGAGGAAATTGAGTCTGAGAGAAATTAAATGACTTATCCCATTCAGTTAATAAGTAACTGAAGTTTAAGAGCCAATCAATATGTTTTAAAGTTCATTTGAACAGTTCAAGACCAAAATGCTGGGGATGCTGCCATCTTGTGTTTTTCTTAAGTAAAAACAGTACAAGAATACCAGAATTTCCATTGTTCACAATGAGTTGGACTCTATTGAAAAATGACTAAAAAAAGGTAGAAAAAGTGTGGTGGGGTGGGGAGAGGGAGAAAGTGCTCCTGTCACAATTTTTCCCTCCTACTCCTGGTTGTTACATAGAAGAGGCTTATTTCTAGCACCTGGAAAAGGAAAGGAAGAGAAAAGGCCAGATTTAGTCAAATAGATGAGTAATTAATAGAGCAAGTGCTTTGTGGGTGGCTCCAGGGTCTGCAGACATCTGGCTCAATGCCCTGGTCATTAGCCTAGAGTCAGGAACAGAAGCCCCCACTCTGGCTGGGACCCACACTGCAATTAGGCTAGGTGAAGCTTCCTGTGAAAGCTTCCTGCGCTTTACAGAAAGAGAAAAGGGTAACACAAAGATTTGGACTTCTGCTACTTTGTCAATGCTCCCTTTTAGTGGTATATCCTTGGCCAAGACACTATTTTTCTTGTGAGTAAAATGAGGGGCTTGAAGATGACCTTGTCTACCAACTCTTTTCATGACCTTTTGATTCCTTTGTATCCTCTTGCTCTTTTCCCCCTCGTTTCTTTTCTTTGTTCCTTTTCTTTTTCTTTTTCCTTTCTTTCTGCTTTTCTCAAATTCTTGAGGACAAGGGCCATGCCATTTGCAGAGAGCTTAGATTCCACCAAACCCTTTTTAATGGTACTAAAGAACCCTGGCAGAAGGCTGAAATGTCATTTGTCTGGCCCTCAGACAGTGGGACAAAGCTAGTCTAGTGTTTTATATATATATATGTATATACATATACATATATATGTAATATAATACATATATATCCATATAACACTTATATATTATATATACATATAAGTACAGATAAAATATGTATATAATACAAAAACTTGTATATTATATATAAACACATACACATATTCATGTGTGTGTCCTCTCTCTCTCTCTCTATCTCTGTCTCTGTCTCTCTGTCTGTCTCAGTGTCTCTGTGTCTGTCTCTATCTCTCTGTCTCTGTGTATGTCTGTCTCTTTCTCTTCTTTCTTTCCTTATTCCCCCTAGAATGTAAGTTCCTTGAAGGTAGATTTCTATATCTGAAAATATAGAGAGATCAATTTTTGTAGTTAAATAAGATAAGCTCCCAGGATGACTGATTATTCAAGAGATCTAGAGACATAGAAAATAATGAAAAGAGTATATTATTAAATAATATTGATAATAACAGCTTGCATTTCTATAGACTTTAGGGTGAATTGCCTGGGAATCAAGAGTTCTGGGTTCTCTGCTATGTTCCCTGCTATGCCACTGACTGACAGATCTGCAGGACTTAGGCAAACAATTTCTCCTGTTTGGGGATTAGAAGAGTTCCAAAATTCTGCTACAGTGACCAATGCACAAGATCTGGGGTTCTAAAGACTCAGATATCAAGCTTGATAAATATTGAATTGAAATAAAATATTGGGATCTAACATTTTCTGTGTGACCATGGACAAAAAAGATTTAATTCTTCTGGGCCTCCATTTTCCCATCTGTAAAATGAGGGATTTGTACCACATAATTCCTAAGGTTTCTTTCACTTCTAAATCTATGAAACTATGATACTTCCACTTCTGCTACCCTATATATTTTTTGTTATAATGTTCTTATTACCTATTTAAAATAGGGGGCAGCTAGGTGGTGCAGTGGATAGAGCACCAGCCTTGAAGTCAGAAGGACCAGAGTTCAAATCTGGTCTCAGACACTTAATACTTCCTAGCTGTGTGACCCTGGGCAAGTCACTTCACCTCAATTGCCTCAGGGGAAAATATATATATATATATATATATATATATATATATATATATATATATATATATATATACATTTAAATTTATGGAATAAAACAAGCATTTCTAAAACACAGTATAATAAAGATATCTCTTGTTACTCTATGTCCAATGTTTTTAAGATTTTGTCCAGCTCTGTGATTATGATGTTTGGATTCTCATGAACCCTATTGTTCTTTCCCTGGAGGGTCTTTGGTTCCTATAATATTTTATATCTTCCCTGCATACATGCAGCCAACTTTAAAAGGACCAATCTAAAGGGCATCAGTCCAATCTCAGGCTATTACCTAGAGGTTTTAGACATCCCACCACTCTGCTTATCAGGAGAAATGCAAGAAACTAGATTATAGAATCTGTAGAATTCTGGTCCTAATCTACCTTGGAGTAGTTCTAAACCTTCATCTGAGGCACTGTGAAGCCTATGATGCCTTGTTCAGGCATGGTATGTGATAATTAACATGACTAAGATCTAACTTCCATTCTGTTCAGCAAACTAAAGGCTGCTATTCTGAGCTCTCTTTGGGGCCTTGGGATCTCTCTCCTTTCCTTTGAATATTCTGCAAGTTTTTCATGCCCTTAATATCTCAGGATTAAGCATTTATTTTGGGTTATTGCAGTGAGCCAGAAGAATGGAAATTGGCAAAATGAATCTGGAGGTTGGACATTAGCCAATCTTAGAACTCTTCCGGGACTATCTTAAGGAAGGTGGGGACCTGAGTTAAAATCACAGAAATATAATATTATATGTAATATAAAATCATAAATAATTAAAAAATAATAAAATTATATAATATAACATAAATAATAAATTATTATCTTATATATTATATGTACAAAAGATATAAAATATAATATAAAATAATAATATATGATAAAATTATATAATACATAAAATATATAAATAAATGTAAAATAATGATAACATTATCTATTATTTATCTACTCTATTCATACTAATGCAGTCTTTAAAAGTTACAAAGTGCTTTTCATACTCCTTTTCATTTGGTCTGAGGTAGGGAAAGCAAACAGTTTCACAGTCATTTGATCAGCAAAGAAGCTGAAATTACTTGGGTCAGAGTCATTTGGTTGCAGGGCTCTGAGCACTGATGAAAGTGGTACCTACCTGAGGAGAAGACTCCTAAGAGACAGAGTGCTATCTGGTCTGAATCAATGCTTCGAGTTCTCTGAATATGAGGTCTGAAAGATTGAAGAAAAGGGGCAGGTGGGTGCTACTTCTCTAAGAAGAAATACAACTCAGGCACCATCTTCCACATCAATTCTTCTCCCACTCAAATGCAAATTTCTCTTTTCTCCAGCTACCTTATATTCAATGATGTTGTGCTTATTTTCTTTATATTTAATCTGTATGTACTTAACTATGCATTTTAGGGGTGGCCTCTCTTATTAGAACATAATTTCCTTTTGAATATTGTTTTATTTTTGCAATCCCAGGTCATAGTCCAGTGCATGGCACATAGTAAATGCTTGTTAGTTGATAAATCAATGTGGATTCTCTCTCTTTCTCTCTCTGTCTCTTTCTCTGTCTCTGTCTCTGTGTGTCTGTGTCTCTCTGTGTCTCTCTGTCACTGTCTCTCTGTCTCTGTCTCTGTCCCTCTCTGTCTCTGTCCCTCTGTCTCTGTCTCTGTCTCTGTCTCTGTCTCTGTCTCTGTTTGTTTCTGTCTCTGTCTGTCTGTCTCTCTTTCTCTCCCTCTTTCTCCAGCTGTGCCTACTCAACCTGTATAATTTGTCATCTTTCTTTTTCTGCAAACCTTCCCAGAGGCTCTTGTTAACATGCCTAAGACCTTCCTTTAGATTATTTGACTTTGGACTCCATGTATTCTGGCTGCTCATAAGTTATCCCTCTTTCTCACTATCTGACCAGCCCACATCTTTTTCCTGCTATGTGTCTCTCTCATGACATCTTTTAGAAGGCTTTTTCTGCACAATTTTTTATCTACGATATATGGCTGACTACTCATCTCCCAACATGTGCCTTTCCTTTGTCCTCTGTATGACCTACAGCTTATCATTCTTCATACATGGTGGTATTTCATAGCTCACAACTATACCATATTTCTGGAAGAACGCTGATGTTAAAAGAATAGGTCTTTCTTAGTTATTCTGATCAAGACAGTGATCCAAGACAATTCCAAAGGACTCATGATGGAAAATACTATCCATCTCCATAGAAAAAACTAATGAACTTGAGTGCAGATTGAAGCATACATTTAAAAAAAGATACATCTTTGTTTCAAGGAGAAACATGAAATCATCAGATACACTATATAATTTCCCAAAGACCACCCAGGCTACTTTCTCTCCTTTTTAATTTTGGGCCGTCTTTTTCTAGTTCTTGAAAGTACAATTCTAAACAAAATATGATAAAGTGGTTAAGAGGTGAAAACAAAATTTCTCACTTTGCAGAGCTCTTTTGATAAAGGGCATCAGGGAATCAATTGATTTCAGGTAAGCATTTGTTAAACATCTACTACAGGCCAGCTGCTGGACACAGAAAGTAAAAAATGAAACAGTTTTTGCCTCAAGAAGCTTATCTTTTGAGGGAAATGGGGAGGGAGAGAAAGGAGGTTCCTAAGATTTTTGTCTTTGTATCTCTAGTGTCTGGCAAAAGCACTTGTTTAACAAATGCTTATTGCTACCACAAGAATCACAAATTCATTTCTAACTGAGAATGATGAACCCCAAATACTAATCAGGAAAAGATTTATTCTTACAAATAACCATGGAGCTAAGCCCTGAAGCATAGAGCTAGGCATATGGTAAGTGCTTAAAGCTTTCCAGGTCTTTGGCACAGACTGTGCAAAGGTAGAGGTGAGAGACTGAAGGCTTTGTTTAGGGAAAATCAACCATACTTGCTTGCATGAGATGTAAAGTGAGCATGAAGAAAGGTATCATCCGTCAGAAAAGAGAGTCTAATTGTGAAGTATTTTAAATGACAAATAGGATCATGGCATCTCAGAGCTGGAAGAAATCTTAGAGGTCATCCAGTTTAATTCAAATCTCAGAAATTAATTCCATTGACAATATTCTTATTTTATAATTTATTATTTGATCCTTGAAGTACTAGGGAGCCATTGGGTTTTGTTGAGTAGGATAGAAACATTGTCTACCTATACTTTATAGGAAAATCATTTTAGAAGCAGGATGGAGGATAGATTCAGGTGGGGAGAGTCCTGAGGGAGGGAGATACAATAAGAATTTATTGCAGTAATGCAGCCTTGCACTTGGTTTTATAGAGAAAGAACATGAAACTCACAGAAGTGACCTGACTTTACAGAGCTCACTAACTGAATTAATGTCACATCTAGGATTAGAAGTGACTTGTCCTAACTCTTTGTCTAATGGCCTTTCTATTGCACTGAACTACTTTGATGGATGCCATGGAGACTGAAGAATTGCTACATGTGATGAGAACAATGCTGGAGAAATAGGAGTGGTCTTTTCCAACAGTGAGTAGAATTTCAGCCAGTAGTTGGTTTCCATGGTAATAACTCAGATTTATAGAGGACTTAATAATTACAAAGTGTTCTGTTATCTAATTTTATCCTCACAATAGACCTTGGAGGCAGGCAGGGCAAGGATAATTACCCCCATTTTACAGATGAGGCGACCAAGGCCTGGTTAGGCTAAGTAATATAGCTAATAGGAATCAGAGCTGGAGATTGAACCTGTCTTCTGACTTCTAATCTAATGTTCTTTCCACTACACAACACTCTCCCACACCCCTTGGCTGTTCTTACTGGGCTTAAGTCTGATTCATGATTTCACAGAAATATCCTAGCCCAGATCAAATATTTACAAGACTAATAGGATGCAGAGAAAGTGGGAGCGAAGTGGGAAAGTGCCCGTGGGGGGCTTATATTTAAATAGGACATTCTTTAAATCAGCTATGCCTTTTAGCAAGGACATAGCTCTCTGTTTACCTTCATTATCTACTCCTACTCCCAATTAATTATAATTTGAGAGGAAGACTGGAGTAAATTAAAATAATTTAATGGAATTTGTTGATTCTTTTGTGGTGCTAGCTCTGGCAGCTCTGAAGCAAATGGGCATGTTTGGGAAGGGGCATGTTTTGGATGAAAGAGTTCATTAAATCATCATTACTCATTTCCTTATTCTTGGTATTAATCAATAAACATTTATTAAGTACCTACTATGTACCAGGCACCATGCTTAATCACTGGGAATTTTAAAAAGAGACAGAAAGTCCCTGTTCTCCAGGAGCTTATAGTCTTATACAGGAAACAACAAGCAAACAAAAGCAAGCTAAATACAGGAAACAGTAGAGGGAAGGCACTACGTTAAGAGGAAGTGAGAAAGGCTTCCAGTAAAAAATGGGATTTTAGTTGGGACCTCAAAGAAGTGAGGGAAGTCAGTTATTGGAGGGGAAGAGGAATGATGTTCCAGGCATGGGGCTAAATGCCAGAGAAGGGGGAGGCAGAGAAGCTGCTGAGTCCTATAGACTATGGAACTTCATCTCAGTTGCTACTAAATGGCTTAGAAGGCACCAATAACTCATTCAATAATTCAAATGAAGTTTAATGATAGTAAGAAAATTCATCCGGCTAAAGCAGAGGCCAAATTTAGGGCGTATTCTTCCTCTTCACCTCTTTCTTATGTTTTTCCTGGTTTCCTTAAGGTATAGTTCTAATCCCATCTGTAGCACAAAGCCTTTTGTGGTCTTCTTTCTCCAACTACTGCTGAGATTTAACTCCTATTTACCATGTACATATCTTTTATGTATACAGTTGTTTTAATGTTGTCTCTTCCATTAAAATGTGAGCTCTGTGTGAACTGCCTTTTTTGTACCCCTAATATTTAGTACAATGCCTGGACTTATTGATCTTAATGATAACAAAGAAGTCCAAGAAATAATATTGGGAAAGCTGGCAATGGGGTTTGATATGGGAGAAACACAAACTGGAATAGAATGCAGGTGGTACATTGAATTTTCATCCTGAGAAATCAGAGGATCTCAGAGCTAGAAAGAGACCTCAAAGGGTATGTAGCCCAATCTCTTTACTGTAACACCTACTTAAAGATATCTCTTATAATCGCATATTTCTTTGAGGGTAGGTTTGGATGGGATATGCAGGATGGAAATTATGGGTGAACTTAAAAGTGTCAGGATGAGCAGGGGAAAAGGAGAACCAAAACATTCTCCCTTCATGTATATTGTCTTGGTAGGTGGACAGAGAGTGTGCTTAACTTCTCATCTCTACAAAATCTGTATGTGCATATTATATGTGAATATTGAGAGTATAGTTGGTGAAAATATGTGAACAAAGCAGACAGGCTCTTTTACAAATGATGCTCTAAAGCAAACTACATCTTCACATTCACACTATTGATTGAAATGTGCAGAGAATAGAAGGCCCCCTGGTGTTTTGGCTGTCCTCCAACAAGGTATCTCTTATGCACATGTCAAGCTCATAAGCAAATTCTTGATAGATGTAATGACAGAGGTGCCTTGATTTGACAGTCCTGTGATTATCAGTATCAAGTGAGGCATAAAATAGAGAAAAGTATGCTCAACAAAGATATTTGGTATGGTCATGGAGGATACTCAGTGCAGGATTCAAATGGAAGAGAGATTCCCTATACATTTTATATAACAAAAAAGGGACATAGAAAAGCATGCCTTGATTCTGCCTAGGTCAGTCAGTCTATTGCTCGGGATGAGAGAGAATCATTGCCAGTCACTGGTGTCCTTTTTCCAAAGGCTGTGTCCTAACTGGGAGGGAGAGAAAACACCTGAGAAACTGCTTGTGTGTGCTCAGTGGCCATACATGAAGTCTGATATTACTATAGACAATTCCCTCAATGATCAGAATGGATTCAGCCTATATTCCTGGCTTATCTCTCAATTCCTAGTTAGATTAGGAATTACCTGAGAGATCAACTATTCTATAACATCTCTCTCTCCTCTCCCCCATTCCCATCTTATTTTTTTTCAGATAAGGAAAAAATGAAGTTTAAAGAGGGAAAGTGACTTCTGGTGTGGGGTAGTATTTTTTCAGTGGTGAATGGGCCACACACAGTACAGTGTGTCAATCTGACATAGAAATGGGGCCATTAAGGTGTTCATAAGGATCCCAGTGGACCACAGTTTTTTTTTTTGCTTTTGAAAATCACATATTAACATTACCTAAATTCTACTATATTTTAAAATTTTATTTTTGTGAAGTATTTCCTACTTTTATTTTTAATCTATTTTGCTCTCCACTGGTCACATATTTGATACTTCTGGAAGCAGGAAATAGACTTAGTTCCATATTCAAATTCAGTATTCTTTTTAAAAAACTGTATCCCAGTGACTAATGAGATCTCTCTAGAGTAATTCTCCCCTCTTTATTTTTCATTCTACATAGTATCCTGGAGCTTAGATCTATTGAGTTCTGTGATTTTCACAAGAAGCAAGAAAAGGATATACTCTATACCATTTAGCATATGGAAACTGTGCCAAATCCTTGACCTAGTCACAATTTGGAACTCCTAAATAATATTTCAATCTGTTGTGCTACTCTAAATAATCTCTGATGAGAATCCTTATACACTAACTACAACAAGCACAGTGATTCTGTCACCTAATGTTTCTCTTGTGCTTACATTGACAGCTCCAAAGTTGGGGTCTGTGACTATCCTCCCTCTACATAGCTCTATTTATCTACATTCTTTACTGCTACTCCCATAAGATAATGTCTACCATTTTTTCCCCCTTTACACTAAACTGCATTATAACTTTAGTTTAGGAAAAAAATCACAATTCCATTAAAAACTAAGCAATATTTTGGGGAAATAATTTTCTGGGAAGGTAACATTCCTATAACATTTGAGACAGTATTTACCCTATTAGCTCATGCAGCACAGGAGGATGGCAAAATATTATAGACAATTTGGATGGTATTTAATGCAGTTTAGAAATATGGTGAAAGAAAACCCTTATTCCTAAGTGGCCCAGCTGAAGGAAAGAGATAATTTCATCAGAGTCCCTGCATCTATTCAACAAACCTCCCTCCCCATTATCTTCCCTCCATTTTCTAGTTAGAACAAAAATCTCATTTCCCCATGTTGCCATGCTTTGTGTTTTCACACAGAGATTTATGGCAGATAGCATCACAGAGAACATTTTAGCATAACAAAATTTCCCCCCAATGGTAAACATCAAATGATCTATTTCCCACCACTTGTTAGTGATAAGGAAGATAAAGACATAAGAAGCCTGGGATGATGAGAGCCTCTAAAGTGTTTCTCCCATGAGTAGTGAACATGGTGCTATTTATTGGGTGATTACATCTGCAGAAAGAATCTTTTATCATTCCATTCAGGCCAATAGAATAAGGCAGAAATTCCTTCTTCTCCATTCCCCAGGTACTGGCTAGGCCAAAGAATAAGCAAGGATGGTGGTTTCTCTTGAATTCAAGTATTCTTTAAATAAGTTTTTCTTCTTTAAAAAATTTGGGATCAATTGGTATTCCATGTAGAAGTCATTTCAGTTCAACAGACATTTACTAAGCGATTACTAAGGACATAGTGAAATCCTGGGGAGATATAGATTTTAAATAAGAAACAGTCCTTGACCTCATGTAACTAGTAGTGAGATCTGGCATCTCCTTCTCTTATTCCCTCTTTTCCTCCCTCACTCCCTTCTTCCTTCTCTTCTTCCCTCCTTCCCTACCTCTCCCCTTATATATGTTAATTCTTCAAGAATTTCTTTCCACTGAAATAAGACAAAAGACTCTTTTGTACTTCTGTAGATAATTGTAAATGAATGAATGTGATTAATATAACTTTGTACACAGTTGATTAGTTTTCAGATTAGAGACACTTAGTCCATTGTTGGATTTTTATGCTAAACCTTTCTGTTTGGCATGTGATCAGTTAACTCTATACTGGAATAGCCATCCAGTATCCAAGTTAACCTTCCTACTTCAAAGGGGCACCAGATGAGCATGTTAGCATTTGTAACACACAAATAACTATAATAAAAATAATAGATACTAAGGACATAAAACTTATAGACAAAATGCTATATGACTGGAGGTTGGAAATGTCATTAATGATTAAAAATCCTGGAGAAAGTTGCATTTGAACTAGAATTTAAATAATGACAGGAATTCAGTAGGGGGAGGGTCAAGGGAATACATTCCAATCCAGAGGAATAGCAGCGGCAAAGTCAGAGACAAATTGATAAGACCAATTTAGTCCTTCAGATTTTTGGAACTAGCTATCACATCATTTGAAGTCTCTTCTTCTTTAGGATAAACATTCTTTCAACTGATTTTTGAATAGCATTGTTTCAAGTATCCTCGTTATCCTGACCACCCTTCTATTTATTGATACCCTTTCTAAAATATAGCATCCAGAACTGAGCATAATATTCCAGATAGAATTTAACAAAGACAGAGAATTAGAACCACCCCTATTTTATGCATTAGTTTCCTCTTAGTGCACTCAAAGGCCACATTACTTTTTTTTTTGGTGATCAGTCCTATTATGTTGTTGACTCCTATTGAGTTTGAAGGTACTAAAGCCTATAAGTCTTTTTTGCATGGAACTATCTATATAGAAGGCAATATTATATAATGAAAAAACACTTGATTTGGAATTAAAGGGTTTGGGCTTAATTCTTGATTTGGTACTTTTTGCATATGTGACTTTGGTTAAGACACAACTTTTATAAGCCTTAGTTTTGTCATCTATAAAATGAGGATGCTGGGCTTTTAAACCTCTAAAGTTCCATCTATCTCTGATCTAAATCTATGATCTTATGTCTCTTCTATACTATACTCATAGTTTTTGTAATTACTTACATTTGTAATTTTCAAATATTCTTACTATTTACACACAAAATTAATTTTTATAAGTGTTATTCTACTATCAAAACATGATCATTTATATAAATACTCAATTAGCCACTTATAAGAATCTGATAAAACACAGTAAACTCCAATTTTCTTTCTTTTGCTCTTCCCTCGATTTTTCTTTCTTTTTTTATAATGATTAATTGCTAATGCCTTCTTTCTATTGATTATCCCTAACTTGCCATGGATATCTTGTTCATACATAGTTGTTTGCATATTGTTCTTTCATTAAACTTCAAACTTTAAGAACAAGGACTGTTTTGCCTTTTTTTGAACCTTCAGTGCTTACTATAGTACCTGATACATAAGGGGTGCTTTGTTGTCATTTTTTTTTTAATTGTGCCCAATTCTTCATGATCCCATTTGGGTTTCTTGGTGAAATTACTTGAGTAGTTTGCCATTTCCTTCTTCAGCTCATTTTACAAATGAGGAAACTGAGGCAAACAGTGTAAAATGACTTGCCCTGGGTCACATAGCTAGTATGTATCTGAGAATAGATTTAAACTCATCTTCTTGAATTTAGATCCAGTGCTCTATTCCTTGTGTCACCTAGCTGCCTTAGTAGTTGCTTAATAAATGCCTAATGACTGACTGACTAATTTGATTTCCTAGCAATTCCTTACTTTGACTTTAAATGTTTTTACCCTTCAGCACTTCTTCTACTCCAGAGAATCTTATAGTTATACAATTTCAGAACTGAAATAGTCATCAAGAGGTATGACTTCTGTGACAACCTTAAATAATAGTCAACCAGCTCTGGCTGGCACACCCTCAGTTATGAGAAACTCTCACTATCTTCTGAGAGAAGTCATTAAATTGTTGAATAGCTCTAAGTTTTAAGGGAAAAAAAGTCTTAATATTGAATCCATTCTCTAGCTCTCTGTAGCTATCTTTTATTGGTTATACTTCTACCTTCTAGGGTAAAGAAGAACAAATCAGATTTCCATCTGAATGTCAGTCTTTCAGATATTTGAAGTTATATATCATGTTCCCCTAAGTATTTTCCTCTCCAGGATAAATGTGGGGTCTTTGAATACTGTGGCATGGTTTCTATGTTCTTTGGCAGTTGTGATCAGAGGTTTTAGAATTGGAAGAGAATTTAGAAATCATCTAATTCAATCACCTCATTTTCCAGATTAAAACAAAACAAAACAAAACAAAAAACTGAGACTATGATGGAGGAAATTGACTTGACCAAGATCCTCAGGGTGACTTAAAGTAGTGAACAATAGATTTCAGATTTGAATCCAGGTCGTCTGACACTCACTCTGGAGTTGAATGCTTGGTTCTCAGGTTGGGGGTGGGGAAAAGAAAAAAAAAACAAACCTTAAAGCACAAACCAAAAACCCTTGATGTAGTGAGGATTTTATTCCCTAAAGTACAAGAAAAAGGCATGTCATCAGGAAGATTAAAGCAATATGAACAGATTCACTATAAAGTCCTGGTCAAATTTTGAATTTTGAAGGTAAAATTAGTCTCCTGTTCATAGGATTTTGTTCAGAATATTCAGAACAATGGAGAGCTCCCAACAAAGTGTATAGTTCAAAATCTGCCTAACCTGTTTTGCCTTTGGAAAACTAATTTCTTTAGGCTTAAAGAAACTTTATTTGTAAATAACAGTAATGACGACAGCAATAGAAATCAATTAACATTCCTAACTCACATTAAAATTTTCAAGAAACTTTCTTCCCAACAACCCTATGAATAATGCAGGTAGCATGAGCATTATTCAATTAAATTATCAATCATCAATCAAACAAGCTTTTAAAAAAATTCATGTTTTGTGTCAGACACTATGCTAGACTCTAGAAATAAAATAAAAAAATAAAATAAAGTCTCTCTCTCCTGAGTGAACTTATATCCTTTTGACCCTTTAATAATGATAACAACAACAGCTAACATTTATATAGTGCTATCTATGTGAGGAGTAGTTAGTTTTGTCCTGCTTCCATGGATAGGGAATGGAAACTCATGCCAAGCTCCTAGAGGATTAATTCTTTCTTCAGATATGGTCCTGCCTTATCAAACATGATATATATATTTTTTCATTTGGAATTCTCTTACAGTCTTTTCCCATTTTACCAATTTCTATGGACTTTCATTAGCTGTTTTCTTGGTCAGATGACTGTGCATTCAGCCCTGTGTCTCTGTTTCTAAGAATGGTTGCTAATGATTTTTATAGGTTTTGACTATTTTGCTTTATTAATTCCTTTGTTATGTAGAGATAAAATTATTCCATTTAGAATAAAATTGAGTGAAGCAGAGATTTGAGCCAATGGTACTTTATTTATTTTTTTTTTTTAGCTTTTTATTTTCAAAATATATGCACAGATAGTTTTCAACATTCACTCTCCCAAAACCTTGTGTTCCAATTTTTTTCTCCTTTTCTTCTCCACACTCCCTTCCTTTAGACAGCAAGTAATCTTGTTGGGGGCGGTAGCCCCCCTTGATATTCCTTGTTTAATCTCCAATTTCCTTTGGGCTAGTTTCTGTTTTCAGACCCCATTCTAATGATCTGAAATTTCTTTCTGGGGAGAGACTGAAGGAGATAACAATAGAGAATTTTTGTCTTGTTTACAATAATAAGAAAATTCCTGTCTTATTTACAACAACAGAGAATTCTTGTATTATTGACAAATATCTCTGGAACCTCTTGATAACATCTCTGTGCAAACATTGTTTTGATATATGTAAGGAAGGCTGAAAAATAAAATCTTTGCATTTGGTGTATACCAGCCAATGCTCATCAACTGACGTCCCCTGGCAGGCAGATTTGGTCTTACTGAAAGCCAAATGCCTGTCTATCCCTTTACTATCAATAAAGACTTTGTTTCCATATAGCATTAAGTAGCAAATTCATTTGCTGTTGACCCCGCCCTTGGTTACTTTGGGGAAGGAAGGAGAGAGAGAAAAGGAACTGACCCATCTCGGTTTAGAACCTCAGTTTACTCCTCATCAATCTAATACATGTTAAACATGTTCAATTCTTCTATACATATTGCCACATTTATCATGCTGCACAAGAAAAATTAGATCAAAAAGGAAAGAAAATGAGAAAGGAAACAAAAAGCAAACACACAACAAGAAAGGTGAAAATACTATGTTGTGATCCACAATCAGTCCCCATGGTCCTCTTTCTGGATGCAGGTGCGTCTCTCCATCACAAGTCTTTTGGAATTAGCCTGAATCACCTCAGGTTGAAAAGAGCCAAGCCCATCAGAATTGATCATCACATAATCTTGTTGTTGTTCTTGGTTCTATTCACTTCACTTAGCATCAGTTCATATAAGTCTCTCCAGGTCTTTCTAAAATCAATCCTGCTGATCATTTCTTATAGAACAATAACATTCCATAACATTCATATACCATAACGTTTTTTTAGCCATTCTCCAACTTAATTTCCAGTTCCTTGACACTAAAAAAAGGTCTGCTACAAATATTTTTGCACATACCAATGGCACTTTATTAAAGTCAAAACAAGAATGGAGGGTCTTTAGCTAATTTCCTATAGTTAAGCAAGTGAACTTAGAATCTGGAGTTCATTGCTCTGGGGCCTTTTATAGAGAACTTTGATATGATTCTATCAGATTGAATACTCATTGGAATAGAGTAGGGATCCAAATGAATTATTTCTCTCAGTTATTCACATAGAATCAGAAAATATCAGAGGTAGAACAGATCATAGAATGCAGAATACAGAACAGAAAATGTCATAGATCGAAGAAATATTAGACCAAAAACTGCCCAACTATTTCCTAGATTTCTTCATCATCTCAAAAATCAATCTTCCAAATTTGAAATTGTTATAACTCCCCCTAAATTTTCTCCACTATCTAACTTCCTTATTTATGGTAAAGCACCCTCTTTCCACCCGGTATCAGGGGGTCACAATCTTATATCTTGTACAATGGACTACACAGAGCCAGAGGGTTTACACAAAAAAATCCTTTTACTGAAATTGTTCCAATGCCCTCAGGTAGAAGCAATTCTCAAAGTTGATTTTAAAACAGTTCAGACAATAAAAACAAATAAATACTACAGGCAAGAAGATTTTTTTAAAAGTTAGTCAGTAAGGAAGCTCCCTGGAGTTTCAGGATTTCCCTAAGAAACTCTCAAAAAACTACTTTTATATTTCTCTTACCCAAAGGGCCCATACCTGAGTCTCAGATCATTCCATGGAAGGAAGAGAGAATGCAAAAATGAATCCAAACTCCCCTAGGAATATGCCACAACTTTCTTACTCTCAACAGTGAGGGTTAGTGTTGGGTGAATATGGGAGGACTGATTTACCCCTTCTCAGGTTTTGGCCTATAATATATAGGTTTACAGCAAACATTATTCTCATTTCTTCCCTCTTACTCACCCCTGCAAATCCATAGATGGAAATGTCCTTTCAATTCTACGTTCTAATATCATGTATCTGCAACATTTTCCGTACTTACAATCACCCTTTAGTTCATTTATCATTATCTCTTCCTTGGACAATTGCAACCTTTGGATTATAGCAACCTTTTCCTATTTCATCTATCTGTAGTCAGTGTTTCTCTTTTTTAGACCACCATCCCCACAGCTATCAGATTGATAATCCTAAAAGCATAGAGTTGACCATGTGACTCCACTGTTCAAGAAGTTCCTGTAATTCCCTGTTGCCTTTAGGACAAAATATTACAATTTTGTGAGCATTTTAGGCTCTTCCCAATCATGATTCAGCTTATTGTTCAGGACTATTCTATATAATTTTTCTTTAGGCACTCTGCAGTCTAGTGAAATGGACCATGTGCTGTTCTTCAGAAACATCATTCCATCTCCATATATTTGCAATGTCGTTCATAGGCCTAGAATGCTACCTTGCTTTTGTTTTTTAAGGTTAAGCTTTCTACATCCCATGCATTCTATTCCCTGATATAAACCTTTGCATCCTTTGGATCACTTGCTTCCCTCGAACAAGGTCTCACTTCTGAACTCTGGGCATTTTCTTTGGCTGTCCTTGCTTAGAAGGCTCTTCTAATCATCCTTGGCTTTCTTCAAGTCCCAACTAAAAACCCATATTTTACAGAAAGTTTTTCAAAACACTCTTAATTCCAGTGCCTTCCCTATGTTGGTTATTTCCTATTTATCCTCAGATATTTCTATTATATTTGTAACTCAGATTTGTCTTTGAAGCACACCCTTATTGTTTAACATGGAGGCCTCTGCCTCTCTTGCCAAGTAGGTAGATAAAAGCTCTTATGATTGTCTGCCTTTGTCTTTAAGACTAGTGAGTTCTACTAGGTTGGTATCCCAAAAAGGTCATACAAAGGGGAAAGGATTTATATTTCTAAAAATATTTAAAGCACCTCTTTAGAGGTGCTATTTTTATTTATAAATAGAGGGAATGCACATCAATTTGGGAATGACTGAGCAAATTGTGGTATATTAATGTAATGGAATCCTACTGTGCTATAAGAAATAATCAGCAGGTGGATTTTAGAAAAATCTGGAAAGACTTATATGAACTGATGCTAAGTGAAGTCAGCAGAAAGAGGAGAATATTATACAAACTGATAGTAATATTGTGTGATGATTAACTATTATTGACAACTTTTCTGAGTAATACAGTGATCACGGATAATTCTAAAAGACTCCTGATGGAAAATGCTATCTATATTCAGAGAAAAAACTGATGAAGTCTGAATTCAGATTGAAGCATACAATTTTCACTTTTTTGATTTTTTCATGTTTTTCCTTATGTTCTATTTCTTCTTTCACAATATGACTAATGTGGAAATATGTTTTACAAGATTGCACATGTATAACCTATATCAGACTGCTTGTCATCTTGGGGAGGGCAGAGGGGAGGAAAGGAAGGAAGAGAAAATTTTGGAACTCAAAATCTTTCAGAAAAATGAATGTTGAAAACTGTCTTTACATGTAACTGGAAAAAATAAAATACTATTAGAGGAAATAAATAAGCAAAAGACTAGTGAGATTGAGGCTTTCTTGTCTTTTTCTTCCTGCTATGCATTCACTCACAAAATGGATGCTCTGAATTTAATCAGTGAGAAGGGGAAGGACTTCCTTCTCCTATTCTCTTTTTTACCTTGGCTCTGAGAGAAAAAGACTTGGGGATGTTTGTTTCTGTTATGTGTTGTTTGTACTTATTTTAAAATGCCAAAAAGTCTTGGTATTTGAGCCAAAATAACTTTGGAGCTAGGATTGAAGGCAAGAATGTACAGAAAGATGGGTTAGTGTGGAAGTTCTGAGAAGCCAGACTACTTGATACCCAACCCTGAGGGAGTTTTTGGATTTTGAACTTGGAGTGTGCTAAGAGAATTGAACTAAAAACCCTGAATCTAAATACCCTTCCCCTCCTCAGACTGAGGTATTGCAAAAAGGGAAAGAATTATGCCTCCCATGTATTGAGGGAGTAAGTTCCTAATACTTGCAATTGTACCTTTTGATGTAAATGTTTCTTTGTTTCTAATACATAGAATACTTTTTTCTAATATTTAGGAAAGCTAATCCAATGGTGAGTGGTTAAATGGAACTGGGTTGCAGAGGATCACTCCCTGACATTTTAGGGAACAACAAAGTGGGAACTGAAGCTATTTGTAAAGGACCTAGAAACCTCCTTTTCCCATTCTCTGAAGGTAAATGGAGAACCCTGGAGGGAAGAATGAAATCTATCTCATCTAACCTTCCAGGCATATTTCTTTCATTCTGTGTAACTTCAAATATAGCTTGTTTAAATATATTTATTTTCTTCCCTGTAAGACTGTAAGTTTCTTGAGGGTAGAAGCCATCCTTTCTCTCTCTCTCTCTCTCTCTCTCTCTCTCTCTCTCTCTCTCTCTCTCTCTCTCTCTCTCTCTCTCTCTCTCTCTTGTCCCCACAGTGCCTAGTAGCACATAGTAAGTGATCATTAAATGTTTAATGACTGGTTATTGAGAGCTTTTCCTGACTCTCTCTGTTGATAGGAATACACATTCTAAGAATAGGTTGTTGTTGGCAGATCTCTGCTTAACTCCCCTCTCCCCTCCATGTTTCTGTGATGTTTTCACTGATTTGTTAGAACTATTTCTACTTGTCTGTATTTGGTCACTCTGACACTCTGTCAGAAGACCTCACTTTATGCACTTTTAGCTGGACTAGGATAATCTGTTCTCATCCCTGCCCCTGGGTGTGGAGTCATATACTTGTGATCTGGTCCCTGACAAACCCACAAGCCAGATCTTTGTGGTTTTTATGTGCAAAATAAAATATTCAGTAATCCAGTGGAAAAAATTGCCTCATCCCTAATAACTTTGAATTTATTCCTTATTTATTCTATATTTACTTATCTGTGAACTTTGTATCTTCCATTAGATTGAAGACACTATGAGAACAAGAACTATCTTGCTTTTGTATTTATATATTTAGTACCTGCCACAGTACCTGGCATATAATAGTTGTTTAATAAATGTTTATTGATGAATGAATAGAATATATAAAAATAAGAGGGGTCTTAGAATTTAGCAACTTGGAAATATAACAGAGTATGTCAGAGCTGAAAGAGACTTGACAACTTTAAAAATAGAGTGCTAAAGCTAGAAAAAAATCTTAGAATATAAAATCTTATACCTAGAAGGTATCTTAGAGAGAAGTTATTTTAACCAATTTATATTACAGATGAGGAAACTGAAGCCCAGAAAAGTAAAATCACTTCACACAAAAGACAGAGTGACTGCCTTGGAGTCTGGAAGCCCTCATTTCAAACTGAGCTTCAGACATTTAGCTATGTTGAGCAAGTCACTTAATCTATGTCAACCTCGGTTTCCTCATCTATAAGAAAATGGGGTTAATAACTTGTAAAGTGTTTAGCACAGTGCTTGGCATAGAGTAGGGTTCATATAAATACTTATTCCCTTCCCTCTCTTCCCCAAGGTCACACCACTAGTAAGCAATGGTAGAAGACTAAAACTCAGGTTTATGATTTGTAGTGCTGTCTTGTTTGCATTGTACCATCTCAATCTTGAATGAATAATACTTGGTATAATGGGATTATAAAAAATTTAAAAAAGAGCTAATCAAACTTCAGTAACCATCTAATCTAATCCCCTGATTTTAAATATGTGGAAACTGAGACCTAGAAAACTTAAATGAATTATCTAATATAATTCAGGAAAAAAGTGACAGAAGGAGGATTTGAATTGTGATCCTTTAGCTCCCTTCTGAATAATGCCCTTTCCATAACTGTTTCTGTTTTTTACCTAGTTTCTGTCCCATTGTCATCCAGTCCTCAAATTTCATAAAATCACATGATTACAGGGACAGCAAGATTGGGCAGTGCATAAAGTATTGGTTCTGAAGTTAGGAAGATCTGAATTCAAATCTGAACTCAGACTCTAGCATGTGATCCTGGGAAAGTCACTTAAAACTCCCCTTCAAATCATATGATCACATATTTAGATCTTGAAGGTTAGTTAGTATATTCTCCTTATTTTAGAGAAAAAGAATCTGAGGTCCAGAGAGATTGAGTGACTGACTTGAGGTGACACAGCTAATTTGAGGTGGCTGTTGATATTTGAATCCAGGTCTTTTAACACAAAATACAGAATTCTTTTTACTGAATCACTCCAGGTTTCTGTTCTACTTATAACAGGGTCATAGATTTTGACCTGAAAGGGAACTTAGAGGCCATTAAATCCAATTCCCTCATTTTATAGAAGAAGAAACTGAGATTCTGAGAAGTTGAGGTCACATAGCTTGGAAGTGTCCAGAGCAAGATTTGAACTTTGGTCTTCCTCACTGAATCAGGCCCTCTATCCACTGTACCACCTAGGGATCCATCAATTCCTTCCCCTCTCCTCCATTCAAATGGGTTTGAACAAGGGTCAGATTCTTTTTGCCTTCAGTTTTAAATTCTACCTTTTACTTTTCTTCTCCAGGTCCCATATAAAATATCGAACAGAGAGGTTTCTGCAGATGTCTGCAGCCTGACAGCCTTAAGACAGGGCAGCAACAAAGTCCCTGCATCCCTTTGGGCATAGGGGACTATAAGTGGCTGAAGTCTTATCTATCTGTCTGCTGCCACTGCTGAAAATGTGCAGCAGAGCTTGGCATAGTACTCAAAACTACTTTGACTCTGGCAAATGTGGCCTGAGGCAAGGAGCTCTTATGGGACTTCGTTTCCTAACTGCAGACACCGATCTTTTTGCTTTGCCCTGGAACAGAGTCCCTGAGAGCATAATTGTTTGCCACTAACCTTTTACTGGAGTCACAGGGAAATATGGAGCTGGGATAACCGTAGATGGTATGGAGTGACTCAATGAGAAACGACTTGATTTCCTGATAGAACTTGTTAATCCAAATCAATCATGATGGAAACTCACTCAAAGGATTAATTTGAGTGATGTGACATTATAGATTCATAAGAAATTTGGACTAGAAGGGGCCTTAGATTATAAAAGACAGACCATCAGAGGTCAAAGGGGCATAAAATATAATTATTTTTTTTTCTATTTTATTTTTAGTAGTTTTTTATTTTTCCAAAACTAACAAAGATAGTTTTCAACATTCACTTTTGCAAAATCTTGCATTCCAAATCTTTCTCCCCTCTTCCCTCCCTCCCTGTAATCAGTCGTGCAATCCAACATAGGTTAAACATGTGCAATTCTTCTGAACATATTTCCATATTGGTGATGCTGATCAAGAAAAATCAGATCAAAGGGGAAAATACATGAGAAAGAAAAAAATCAAGCAAACAAGTAACAACAACAACAAAAAGCTGAAAATATTATGCTTTGATCCACATTTGATCTTCATAGTTCTCTCTCTGATGTTTATTAGAAATGCTTTGAATCACCTCATTGTTAAAAAGAGCCAAGTACATCACAGTAGATCATCACATAATCTTGTTGTTGCTGTATACCATGTCCTTTTGGTTTTATTCACTCCATTTAGCATCAGAAGTCTTTCAAGGCTTTCCTGAAATCAGCTTGCTTGTCATTTCTTATAGAATAATAAATAATATTGTTACATTCACATAACCCAACTTATTCAGCCATTCCTCAAGTGAGGGGCATCTACTCAATTTCTAGTTCCTTGCCATTACAAAAAGGGCTGCTAAAAACATTTTTTGTACATATGGCTTCTTTCTCTTCTTTTATATCTCTTTGGAATACAGATCAATGGAGACACTGCTGGATCAAAGGATATGAACAATTTCATAGCCTTTGGGGCATTGCTCCAAATTGTTCCCTAGAATAGTTGTATCATTACATAATTGCACCAACAATGCATTAGTGTCCCAGTTTTCCCACTTCCCTTCCAACATTTATCATTATATTTTCCTATCCTCTTAGTCAATTTGAGAGGTGTAAAGTGGTACCTCAGAATTGTCTTAATTTGCATTTCTTTGAGTAATAGTGATTTAGAGCATTTTTATATGATTAGAAATGGTTTTAATTTATTTCTTGGAAAATTTCCTGTTCCATAACCATTGACCATTTATCAATTGGGGAATGGCTTATTCTTACAAATTTCAGTCAATTCTCTATATAGTTTAGAAATGTGGCTTTAATCAAAACACTGGATAAAATTTCATCCCCCCCAGCATTCTGCTTTCCTTCTAAATTTGGCTGTATTGGTTTTGTTTGTACACAACCTTTTTAATTTAACATAATAAAAATTATCCATTTTACGTTTCATAATTTTCTCAAGTTCTTCTTTGGCCATAAATTCCTCCCTTCTCCACAGATCTGAGAATTAGTCTACCCTTTGTTCTAATTGGGCAAAGAAATTATCAAGTAAAAACTGAAACCCAGAGAGATTGAAAAAAACTTATTCAAAGTCATACAGAAACTAGTGAGACTGAAATCAGACTTCCTGAATTCTACTTCTTTGGATTTTTAAAAATATATTACATTCATGTTGTAAGGAAACCCAGCAGAAAATGTGGTGTGTGTGTGTGTGTGTGTGTGTGTGTGTGTGTGTGTGTGTGTGTGTGTATGTGTGTGTGTATGTGTGTGTGTGTGTGTGTGCCTTGAAGCTAAATTAATTCCCAAAAGTAAAAAGTAAAAAAAAATAGTTTGAAAGCATGATATATCAGCCAAACAAGCTAACGTGTATATGCAAAAAATAGACAATATATGTGTGCATATACATGCATGCACACAATATACATATACATGCATGCACACACACACACATATATATGTGTGTGTATATACACATATAATACACACACATGTCTATACGTCCATCCATCTATCCACGCACACACATATTGTTTACTCCCAAAGACTCCTTAGGATCTGGAAATTTTTCATTTTTGCTTGGGTATGTGTCCCTAGCTCTGAGCACAATACCTGTCATATTGTAGTTACTGATAAATGCTTGTTGATTGTCTTTCATGTATAAACATAAAATATACAAAATAAATGTGTGTCTTTTAATAGGGAGTAGGAGAAGGCACTAGTATCTGGGGAGTCACAGAATTTAACTCTGTGGAATTTATCTCTTGTGGCTGATTAGTTTAAAGTAATAATTAAAGAATCCTCATTATTATAACTTAGCTAATGAATGATTTTCCAACTTCTGCATGAAGACCCTATCCCACCTCAATGGAGAAGAACCAACAACTTGCCAAGGCAGCCAGTTCCAATTTTGGACATCACCAATTGTTTAAAGTTTTTTCTTACATCAAGCCTAAAATGGCTTTTTCTCTTTCAAATTCTACATGTTATTTCTGCTTCTTCCCTCCAAGGTCAAATGAAATAAATTTAATTTCTCCTTCATATGAAAGCTCCTCAAATATCTGAAGATAGCTATCATACATCCCTCCAGGCTCTTTTTTTTTCAGGTTAAATATCCTTAGTCCCTTGAATCTAACCTCATTTGACATGGATTGAAGATCTTTCAATACCTCAGTTTCCTTCCTTTTCACACTGCATATTATTCATGTCCTTAAATCATGAATTGCAGAAGTCAAATCAACAAATATACATTAAGTACTTACTGGGCTATGTTCTCGAGATACAAAGAAAGGCAAACAAAGCAAAACAGAACAAAAAACCCCAATAATAATCTTTATTCTCAAGGAACCCACATTCTAATGAAGGGAAGGAGAAAGACAATAGACAAAGAACCATATTAAAACAAACAAAAAAATGATATAGGTCGGCTACAGTAGATGAGATCTGATGAAGACAGATTACAGAAGATTCACCTCAGTCCTGGAAGCTCTGCCTCTCTTAATGTACCTCCAAATTTTGCATTAGCTGGTTGGAGCCAAGATGATGGAGTAAGATGTATAAGTTTTGCCTTAGCTCCTCTATGACCTTCTCCACAACAGCAGAGTGTGTCAGAGAATTCTGATTGGGAAAGCCATAAAAAATGAGTCATTTTTTTGAGCCTAGGATGGCTTATGAAGCTATATAGGAAGATTTGCAAATGCTGTGGCTGTGGCTGGGTAGGAATGCAGCAATGAAGGAGTGGTATAATAGCAATGGTAGCAGCAGTGGGGAGCATTTTAGCACTCATGAACAATAAGAAGATTGAAAACTAGAGCAAGAAACATTTGGACAGAAAAAAAAAAAAGATCCCAGGGGACCCTCTATTGGTAATAGGAGCAGAAATAGGTGTCAAATGACAATTCTGTTGTGCATTACCCAGATCCACATAATAGTTTCATAATGACGAATGGTAGTGAGGGAGCAGGAGCTCTATCTGTGTAAAGAGCAAGGAATAAGTTCCAGAACTTTAGTTGTGTGGCTCTGAGTCTAAGAGTGGGAGTGGGGGAAAGACATACTTCTAACTAATATTTAGCTCTTCACACAAACCTCCAGTGAAATAAATCAAAGGAGAAGATGAAAACCAAGGAGGTGCTGAAGTTCACTTAATTCGAACCTGCAGAACCTCCTTACAAGTTTATTAAGTCCAGCAGCAATCTATGTGAATTCAATCACTCACATGAAAAAGCTCCTAACCTGGGTCAGGAACTTGCAGAGTGCAGATCAGGAAGGCAAAGACCAGATCTCTCTTTGGATATCATCACTATAGATATGCTGAGAAGCACCCAGATTGATCAGCAAAAGGAGATAAAAGATAGAAGCTTAGGTCAGGCATTCCCTCCAAAAATGAGCAGTTTAAAACTAATATCAAATCCAAATTCAAGAAATAGGTTGGAAAAATGAACCATCAAAAAAGAATCTACCCATAAAAGCTACAATGGTTACAAAGGAGATCAAAACAACTGCAGAAAAGGCAATAATCTGAACAAACTACAAACCAACCTTCAAAGAAAATTGTAGATTGGCTACAAGCCCAACAAGACTTCTTAAAAGAATTGGAAAATGATTTTAAGAATCAAATGAGAGTAGTAGAGGAAAAACTGGGAAAAAGTGACAACCATGTAATAAAATTATAAAAAAAAGGATTAACAGTTTGATCAAATGACAATAGTGAAAAAATAATTTCATATAAATTAGATTTGGCCAAATGATAGCTAATGACTCCATGAAGCATCAAGAAGCAGTAAATCACAGTCAAAAGACTATATTTACATATATATACATGCATACACACATCTATATTTATATCTATCTAGATCTAGATCTTGAGCTATATCTATATATCATAAAAAAAAAATTGACCTGAAAAATAGAAAAGGGATGATTTAAGAATCACTGGAATGACTAAAAGCCATAAACAAAAAAGATCTTTGATAACATATTTCATAGAGGATTTTGAGAAAATAGCAGATTAGGTCAGTGAACTGTCAGCTGTCCAAATTTTCTCTACAAAAAAAGAAGTATAATGGGCATGGGAGCTGCTAGTGCTAGAATCTTACTTGTTTACTGGGTTAAAGAGGAAACAATTTATATATTTAGAAGGTTAGAAGGATAAAACAATAAAAATCGAGAAAGAAATAAGAGGATTAGGGGATGGAATAAGAGAGGGACTCATAAAAGAGTGGGTAGATTAAAAAATAGGAGGGCAAGTTAGAGGGTAGAAGTAAATTAGACAAGAGAGGAGAGATATGGTTAATAGGGCAAGATGAATAGTGAGGAAAAATGGGAAATAGGGAAATGCACAGTAAGTAATTATAGTTTAGAATGTGATTGGGATGAGTTTACCCACAAAAATGGAAATAGATAGCAAGAATAAATTAAAAATCTGAATTCAAAATATGCTGTTTTGAAGAAATGCGATAAAAATGAGAGATACACAGAGGGATAAAATAGAGCATTGGAGTAGAATTTATTATGTAAGAAAAGTAGGAATAGAATCATGATCATAGACAATAGATGTAATTAAAAGAAAAATAGAGAAATCACATTATGTGTCACTCATATTATTCAATATTGTTTTAGACTATTTAAAATAACTATACAGTTTAAAATACCTGAAAGTATGCCTACCAAAACAGACATAGGAACTACAAGAACATAAACATAAAATGCTTTTTATACAAATTAAGTCAGATTTAAATAATTATAGTAATATTTATTGTTCCTGGGTAGGTAAAGCCAATATAATAAAAATGATAATTTTACCTTTGTAATCTAATTATTCAATGGCTTTTTGACTAAATTAATGGAAATTATTTTAATGAGTTAGAAAAAATAATCACAAAATTTATTTGGAAGAACAAAAGGTCAAGAATTTCAAACAAACTAATGAAAAAATGTAAAGAAAGCAGATTCAGCTGTATCAGATGACTTTAAACTATATAATAAAGTGAAAGCATTGTTGAAATATAAAGTGGATGCTGATTATTTTAAATTAAAAAAATTTCTTGAATAAAACCCACCAAGAACAGAGGAAAGGGGAGAAAATTGGGGGTAGGGAGTGTTCTTAGACAATCTCTCAGATAGGATATGATTGTTTTGGAAGACTGAGCAAAAGAAGTATAATTCTACGAGGGAAAAATTAATATTTAATGAAATAAAGGACTTCATTCATTTCTGATGAAAAGACCAAAGCTGAATAGAAAATTAAAACAAAAAATTCAAGAAATGTATAAAAAGTTAAACATGAATAAGAAATAAAGAGATAAACAAAATGAACCTTTTTGAGGCGATAATTCACCATTTGACAGCAATTGCTAGGAAAAATGGAAATCAGCTTGGAAGAAAGTAGGCATAGACCAACATAATACACAATATACCAATATAAAGTCAAAATGAGTACACAGATATGAAGTATAATTATCATAAACAAGTTGGGGGAGCATAGAAAATTTTATTTGTCAAATTTTTAGAGAAAGGAAGAATTTATGACCAAACAAAAGATAGAGAGAATCTTAAGAAGTAAAATGGATAATTTTGATTACATAAAATTACATAAAAATGATTACATATAAACCATTGAAGTCAAGGGAAAGTTTTTTTTTATATACAAAAAGTTTCTCTGTTTAAAGGTCCCATTTCTCAAATTATATAGGGAACCAGGTCAAATTTATAAAAATAAGATCCATATTCCAACTGATAAGTAGTCAAAGAATATGATCACAAGAAGAAATGGGTACATGAAAACCACTCTAAATCACTATTGATTAGAAAAATGTAAATTAAAACAACTTTGATTTTATCATATTGGCTAATATGACAGAACAGAAAATGATGACTATTGGATGAGATGTGGAAAAACTGGAACAGTAATGCAATGTGGGTGGAATTGTACATTCAGTGCTTAGAACTACACCCAAAAGGTGATAAAACTATACATACCCTTTGAACCGACAATACCAATATCAGGTCTGTATCCCAAAGAGATTAAAGAAAAGGAAAAGGACCTAGAAGTACAGCTTTTTGTTGTGACAAATAATTGGAACCTCAATCTCTTGTGTGTCCATCATCTCTTCCCCTATCCATTGATTTGCTAAGTAATTCTTCCATGTTCCACTAATTTGTTTATCATATCACCCTTATTTCTGAATCCTATTCCAATTTTGAGATTATTTTGTCATATGCTAGGTTATATTTCAGTTCTCCCAGTAGTTTTTGTCAAATAGTGAAGTTTTTTTCTCAATAGTATTTTGTTTTTCCAATCACATGTAAAGATAGTTTTCAACATTAATTTCTGTAAAATTTTGAGCTCCATTTTTTCCTTCCTCTCTCTTTTAGCTTTCTCCTTCCCAAAATAGCAAGCAGTCTGACATAGATTATACATGTATAATCATTTAAATTATTTTTCATATTAGATTTTAAAAGAAAAATCAGAACAAAAGGGGGAAAAAGCCATTAAAAAGAAAAAGCTAACCAAAAAAAAAAAAAAGGTGAAAATAGTTTGCTTTAATCTGCATTCAGTCTCCATAGTTCTCCCCTTGCATGCAAATGACATCATATAATGAGTTCTTTTCCAAATAGATAGGATCTTTAAATTTATCAAGCAGTAGGTTACTATATTCACTTGCTTCTGTATATTGCATATTTACTCTGTTCCACTGATCAATCTTTCTATCTCTTATCCGTATCAAATTCTTTAGACAATTACAGCTGTATATTATAGTTTAATCCTCAGCACTGCTAAGGCCCTCTTCCTTTCCAATTGTTTTTTATATTCTTGACTTTTTGTTCCTCCAGAAAAATTTAATTCTAGCCCCATAAAGTGGTATGACGCTAACTAGGTAAATTAACATAAGTGGTATTGTCATTTTTATTATGTTGGTTCAATCTATTCCATAAGCAATTGATATATTTTCTTTTTTTTTCTAAACATGGCTAATGTGAAAACTTGTTTTGCATAATTTCATATTTATAATGGATTTTGTATTTCTTGTCTTTTCAGTGGGTAGAAGAGAGAATTTGAAACTGGAAATAAAATGAAATAAAAACAAAATAAAAACAAATATGCATTAATTTTTCATGCTAAATCACACTAACTCATTGAACAACATTTTTTTGCACTAAGTTCTATTATATTAGAGTATAAGACTTTTTATTTTGCCTTATGAATTGTATTTTATTAAATCTAATTCAATGTTTTCACTTTATCAAGAACCTTTTGGATACCAACTTTTGTCCAATGTGTTAGACATCCCTTCTCTGAACTTTGTGCTATCAGTAAATTCAATGAACATGTAATTTATACCTTTATTTAAATGACTGATAAAAATATTAAAAATCATGAGATTGAGCATAAATCCCCTAGATTTTCCCACTAAGGGATGATATCTTGACATCTTTAACATTGAACCATCAAAAGCTATCAACTATCTTGACTAGTTCTGAATCCTTACAAATGCATTATTATCTAGTCTAGATCTGTTCATTTATTTATTTAGATTTTTGGGGACAAGGTAAAGAAAATATTTTTGCCTCATTTGCTACCTAATTTTAATCACTGAATATTGCAGCCTCAGTCAAACTGAGTTCTGTTGAAGACTTTAGTTTAAAAAGGCAAAGGTCTCCCATTGCATCCAGGGCCATCTCCAGTCATTCTGATCTATATCTTGCTACTGGACCCGGATGGCTCTGTAAGGCAGGTGACTTCAAACAGCCCTTGCTCACTTAAATTCAACTCAGTTGCATGTCACCGCATCAGCTCCCTGCTGTCATGGAGGTGGTACTCTTTGAGAATAAAAGACAAACAACAACAAGAATAGCTGAATTTAGAAGGAGACTAGAATTATAAGAGGTGGAGTTGGTTGAAGTATTGGTTGAAGGAACTGGGTGATGGTGAATACTTACATGAGATTTCTAGCAATTTTTAAATATTTGAAGAGCTATCACCTGGAAGGATTAAGCTTGTCAAAAGGTCATAAATAGGAGCAATAAGTGGGAGCTTCAAAGAGGTAAATTACGTTTGATATTAGGAAAAATAGCTTAATAACTAAAATGAAATGGGCTATATAGAAAGTATCATGGTACAGTGGAGAGAATACTAAAGAAGGAATCAGGAAGATTTGGTTCAAATCATATCTCAGATACTTATTAGCTGTGTAACTCTGGGTAAGTCTCTTGACCAATTTTTTTCTCCTTTTGTCATTAAAATTGTATATGTCTTAGAATCTGTGAGATACACCCTTCCCCTACTCTGCATCTTTTCCCCCCCCCCCTGCAGGCAATCCATGAATTTTTTCAAAGGTTACTTTGGTTTCTGTGTTCAGAAATTTTAGGAAGTTTTCTTGAATTATAGCATTCAGTTTTTTTTTTTGTTTGTTTTTGTTTTTGGTTTTTTTTTTTTTTTTTGATTTGTGTCCTGGGAGATCTATGATACTTAAGAATTCTCTCTACATTTTGCCTTTGAGATCAATATTCTTTGCTTATATAGAGATTGTATTCTTTTTAATATCTCCGCTTTTTTTTCCTTTTCTTCTGGGTAATCCTTCATTTTGTATTTTTATTCCTAATCCTATTGCTCTCTTTTGTTTCTTTGGAGAGATTTGTCACTCAGGATTCAAGTTTTTCTATTCTTCTGATTATTTCAGCTGTTTAGGGGATAAGTTTTTTCTATAATTCTTCTTCTCTCTTGAACCATTTAGAATAATACTGCTATGGTTCTATGCTTTCTTGGGAATCTTGGGAATCTTGTGCTACATGAAATGTTGATTTTTTCCTTTTGTTTTGCAATATTTATTCATAGCTAGCTAGATTCATTAAGCTGATCTGGAGGCTATATTCCCTTCTGTTATTAATATTTTTCCTATTGTTTGTTTATCTATTTATGATTAAGGTCTTTATCTGAATTTCTTTAATTCTGATACAGTCTTTTTTCCCGTTTATTTTGCCCTTTGGCTCACTTACTGATTGCTTCCCATTTGATAATAATTACTCTAGGAACTTGACCTCAAAGCTGTCTCAGGCCCTTCCCAAGCTGGTAAAGTTACTTTTTATAGCTCTCATTCCTTTTCACAAGTGACTGCTGAGGTGGACAGAACTGGCATTCAGTCTGATGCTAGTTCATTTTGCTTCAGGCCTACTAGAACTTTGCATATCTACTGGAACCCCATCTAAAATTCTTCTGTTCTTTTGAAAATTTCTTATTTTTTTCCATTTATTTTTATTTGTTCAGTTGTTTTTTTCTCTATATTAGTCCTGCTCACTCTTTCTATTGGAACTTACAACTTTTTTTTCTTGTTCTTGATTATTCTTCCTTTTTTGCTTACCTCATCTTCTCTTTTCCTTCCCTTGGTTTCATCTTCTTTCTCCCTGCCCCATCTTCTTGTTTTTCATTTCTGAGTATTCTTTCTTGAAAATTTTATTTATTTTATTTTTAATATATGAAATAAAACAATATTTCAATGACATAGTAGAAAAAAGAAAACAATTGCTCAAGAAACAGCAAGTCTTTTATGTACAACTTGCTATTACTTTTAAACACAATAAAGTTTCAGGTAACTTCTTTCTCTTTTTTCCCCCTCTGCCTTAGAGATGGTTACCATTAGACACAAATATGGGTATATGTAAAATCATTTTATACATACTTTGATTTATCAGTATTTTATCTGAAAGCAGATGACATCCTTTATAGTTAATTCAGATATTTATAATAGTCAAAATAACTTAGTCATTGAAAGTTGTTCTTAAATCAATACTATCATTGCTTTATTCAACATTCTCTTAGTTCTGCTCATTTTCTTATTATTTTGTGCAAATATTTCCATGTTTTTTTAAGGTCATTGAGCTCATTATTTTGTTATAGAACAGTAGTATTCCATCACGCTCATATATTACAACTTGTTCAGCCATTCCCCAATCGATGGACATACAGTTCTTTGTCACTGCAGGGAAGACTTCCCTTTCCTGTACCCTTATCTTCTCCATGAGGGAATTATATAGGGACCGAGTTGAGATACTTTACTTGCCACTGAAGAAGGGGATGAAAATGGGTACAAGATGGCCTGCTGGCAGAGACTCTGGAATTGGCAATTAAGAGAATTATTGATTGGATCTCAGATCTACTTGTCACCTAGCCCAATTGTGCAGTCCTATCAGACTTTTGAGGAAGGTAAGGGAAGGAGTGAATGTACTAGGGAGTAGCAAGTAGACTTCTCTATTTTTAATTCATCAGGCTGTTACTTCCTTAGGGTTAGTGGAATCTTAGCCTATGTAAGCAGTTTTAATTGCTCTTCCTGTTGCACATAATTCTATTTTAGAGAATTTTGAGAGGTTATGAGGATGGGAGAAAAGGTCTAATCCTCCATTTTATTGGCTACATTATCTATGAGTTGACGCTGGACAAATCAACTATCCCTTTGATGCCTAAATTTCCTCATTAGATAAAATGGGGCAATTGAAATCAATCAATGAAATCTAAGTACTTTTTCATCTCTAAATCTATGATCTTACTATTTTGAGAAGCAATAGGCTCCTATCCTTAGAAGTCTTCAAATAGAAGCTGGATACTTAGTGGTTGAATATTTGGTGGAAGGGCATTTTTTTCCAGGCAGGGGCTGACCTAGATGGCCAGAAAGGGCCCTTTCTACTCTTGAGATTCTGAAAAGAGACCTTTGGAAAATGACAACATTAACTCAAAACTTTCAGACCAGAAAAGGGGTTCATCCTGTCAGTGTCTGCTCTTAAATATTGGGCCCATAGATTACAAACCAATCCTGGGCTCTTACAGAAATCCTTCGTCAATGCCCCCTTCTCTTATGTGGGCTACAAATCTTTAGGAAGGAAAGGGAGAATTTTTTTCCTTTTTTTTTTTTTTTTTTTTTTTTTTCAGAGACAGCTTGATTGAACCAGAAACATTTACCATGTTTGAGCTTTGGATTTGCAAGTGTAAATCTTCTCCAGGGCCAGGTGTGCCTCCAAAGATAAGTGTATTGGGAGGGGTATTTCCATGCTGCACATATCCACAGATTAATTTGAAGCAGCTTCTTAATAACTAAACATTTTTACATTTGGATTACTATGACCATCCCTTCAGCTGACAAGTTCTGAAAATATCAAGCCATTTGGCTTAAAATGCCTCCACCCCCAACCCCATCTTCTCCATACCCCCAAATCCCCTTGGAAGTCAATAAATAAAATCCTGGTGTTCAGCTTGTCATAAAACAAGATTTTTATAAAAATGTCCACAGGGGCTGGGGTAACCCAGAAAGGGAGATTGAGTGAATGAGCTACAAGAGACTGAGTCCTTAAGTCTACAGATTTCATAGAATATGAGAGCCAAAATATTTTTGCTATTATTATTATTAATATGAATCTTTGTTACTATTATTATTTACAACAATAATAATAACTTGCATTTTCATAGTACTTTAAGAAACCTACAAAATACTTTTTTCACAACTGCCTTTGTAAGGCAGGTAGTACAAGTGTTATTATGTCTACTTTAGAGATGAAGAAATTGATGCTGGGGGGTTAGGTGATTTTTTTTTATGGAAACTGTTTTAGTTTTTAATGAGAAATTAAGTGATTTGTCCATAATCCTACAGCTAGCAAGGATTAATTCTGGGTTTTGAATTTAGGTCTTCTGATTTTTAAGCCTTCCATAGCCTTAACACATAGAATGTCAATGCTGAAAGCAATCTTATAACAAATGCTACTACTATTACTACTGATGAAGCACCAGTTTCTGGGAGAGCAGTTTGTAATATGAAAAACTCACACAGGCTTCTTGTAAGCAGAAGGCATCTCTTTATTGTCATAAAATGGACAAAAGGGCTGATCAAGTTGATTTAGCAGTGCTCTTTGAGTGAAGAGATGCCATTTAAGATCAGAGGGAAGAAGGAGAAGGGAAATAAGGGCAGGGTCTAGATAGCTGGGGAGGAGTAAGGGAGGGATCTTGTCCAGAAGAAACTTGCTTGTGCTTGGATCTATGTCAGCAATTTCATGATAAACTACTAGGAAATGGAATATGCTTATATGTGCTTTGGTCACAAAGATTATTTGTAGGGTAACGTTATATCCAGTGTTCCTGCTTAGGGGAGAAAGGGTCCTTTGGTTGCAGAATCCTTACTGATTTAGTGAATTGAGCAAGCCATAGTCATGCTGATAAAGTAGACAGTGGTTAAGGTTCATATCATTCCTAACAATGGCTGTACCACATTACTATTAGTATTAATTATTCATGTTTATGTAGCACTTTGAGGTTTTTAAACATTTTACTTTAAAAAATGGCCTTGGTACCTTTTATTTTAGCACAGAGCTGAAACTGTACCTAGGGAAAATTCATTTGGAAGTCAGGGCAAGGTATTGCGGAGGATACTCCAAGCATGAATGTAGCAGTGCCAAGTCAGGGTGGTTCATAGTCCTTAATCAGCTGGAGCTGGGCATTTGGGAAGAGTGATAAGTGAAGAGGGCTCATGGGGATAGGATTTTGGGGGAGTCAATATGCTCCTAACTTTCAAACTATGTTAGTGCAAGTACCAGAGTAAGAAGAACTCTTACATATACTATAGAATGGTAATGCTGGAAGAGTCCTTAGCATAGAAAGCATAGGAAAACAGATCTGTAAGAATCCTAAGATAAAAATATTTTAACGTTAGAATTAGAAGGAACTAAGAGTTATAGCCTAACATCATCAATTTACAGATGAAGAAAATGGGATTCAGAGAAATAAAATAAACTTGTCTAATATCACATGAAAAGGTACTGGCAAAACTAGGATTAAAAACCAGAACTCCTCACTCCTGGGGTGAGTGCTTTCTCCACTAAATTATAAATGCATTTCCTAAGCTTTGGGGGAGTTGGCAATTTCAAGAGACTGTTCCAAATGGACAGTGATTCCTAGGGCTATATTAAGAGATATATTAATGAATCAATGATTTCTTGTGTTCCAGGATCCACAGATAATATAGAGCTATGAGATGCTATTGGGATTCACTGACAGGAGAAAACTGAAAGGACAGTGAAACAGATAAACGGTATGTATGGTAAGGTTTGAAGAAAAGGAAATGTCCACTGTGGGAAAGGAGTCAAAAGAAGCTTCCTGGGTTTGCCTTGAAGACTGGGGTCCATTTAGGTGGATGTAGAAGATGGGAGGGGAGAAGTCAGCTTGAACAGAGCCTGTGTTGGGGATAAAGGGAGACCCTTTAAGATGTTTTGAGTACCTGGGAAAGGCTGCCTGTTAGTTTTTTTCTCCCTACCAGCTGCAATGGGAGAATTTTCAGAAAGCACACTCTGAAAATCCAAGCTTAATTTTTTCTGAAAGCTGTGACTGCTATCTTTCGTCCCTCACAGTGGAGGTAAATGCCATCCTGTTGGGTGGCAGCAGTAGAAGAGTTAGTGGTGATTCAGATAATTACTGACCTGGACTAGTTGTTCCTAGATTTTTAACACTGATTATTCTAAAGGCTCTGACATTACTCAAGGCAATTTGTATGTGTTCTATGTAATCCCTCTTTCTCTCTGCACCGTAATCTTTACAAACAGAGATAAGGCCTATGGGATGATTCCAAGCCTACTCTGTGAGGGGAGAGACTCTTTAGAAAGTAGAGTGCCTGAAGAATTACATTTAATAATGGTTGTATTTCTTCTCACTTCCAGATAATCTAATGTTTTTCCAAGTAAGAAATTCTAAGTAGAGAGCAATTTCTTCATAGGAAGGAGAGAGACAATGTAGCTCAAAGAAAATAATGGTAAGGCAGAAGACTTGAATTCAGATCCTACCTCTAACACTTCCTGCCTGGATCTGTAAAATGAGGGGAATTTGACTGGAGAACTATGGTCCTTATATGTAAGGAAGAAATCATTGAATGACAGATTCAGAGAATATTAAAGCTGAAACTCAATCTTCCAGGTCATTAGGTCCAACCATTACCTTACAGAAGAACAAAAAAGAGAATGACAGCCCAGTACAGCTCTGCAGTTTATTAATCATAGAGCTGAGGTTAGATTCAAGATCTCTTCACTCTCAATTTATATTTTATATACACAGTTGTGCTTTATGGTTATAAGAAACTTTGCACTCACCTCCCTGGATCATTACAATGATCCACAAATATCCTTTTTTTTTTTATGGATGAAGATACTGAAGCAAATTCACATAGCTTGTGGCAATACTGGAACTCAAATCCTGTCCCCAAGAAAAGGGTTTTTGTGAAGTCAAAGAGGATATGCTATAGCACTCTTAAAAACAAACAAAAAACCCCTCAAAAGTACAAGCTTAGACTCCCAGATGTAGAGCTGGAGGACATGAGAAAACGTAATCTATTTTAATTCCCTCATTTACAAACAGGGAAATCAAAGCCTATAAAGGTTAAATAATTTTTGTTATTAAAGATTTTTATTTTCAAAACATATGCATGGACAAATTCACCTTTGCAAAACCTTGTGTTCCAAATTTTTTCCTTCCCTTCACCTCCCTCCCTCCCTTAGATGACAAGTAATCTAGTATATGTTAGACATGTGCAACTCTTTTATACATATTTCTACAAATATCATGCTGCACAAGAAAAACCAGCTCAAAAAGGGGAAAAATGAGAAATTAAGCAAATAACAACAAAAAGAGTGAAAATACTATGTTGTGATCCACTCTCAGTTCCCATAGTCCTCTCAAGGTTAAATCATTTCCTCAAAGTCATATAGGATGACAACATTACTGTGCTGAAGTTTTTATCTCCATCATTGTTTGGCCCAGGGTCATTCTGGTCCTACTCCTGGTCAGACACAAACTAATTTTCTATTCTCATTTTGTATCACATCCTTCTTTCCTTTTGTGTCTTTATTTCCTTTCACTTGCATTCTATGGAATGCTCCTGGCATTGGGCTATCACAGAATAAACTCTTTCCAATGTCTCTTTCCTCCCAGGAGGCAAGAATCAATCAATAAATGATAATAAACAACATGCAAGCCTTTAATGGTTTTCTATTTCCCATGAATGTCAGGAACCCTGGAGCTGTTAAAGGACTTGAATTTCACATTTATTAAATGGTCTTCCTGTTTCTTCCATTTGGCGCCAAGTTCTCTTCTGTGCAATGATTCCCCACCAGGTTTTTGTGCCTTCTGGTTTGGTAGAGGAATGCAGTGGCTGACTGAGCCAGGAAAGACTATCATTTTGGGTTATTTGCCTCAGGCCCCTGGTTCCTGCTATGTTTCTGTATCTCTCTGTCTCTTAGTTTCTGTCTCTGTCTTTGTCTTTTTGTTTCTCTGTGTTCTCTCAGATTTGAGACTGCAAGTTTGGTAGATTGTTGAAGGAACTCTTAAAGGGTGTGGTGGGATGAAAAGAGAGGGTCACATGATCTGAGGTGAGAACTTTAAAGCAAATAAGGCAAAAGTTTGGAGTCCTCCCTTTGGAGTCCTCTTGCTTCTTGCTACAAATCCTATACACTCTGGGCAGTTCCTCTGCAAATGTTGGAGGACTAAGGCGTGGCTATATTAGGACTGGGAAGCTGGATAGCTCAGTAGTCTCTCCTCCTGGGAAACACAAGTCAAAGTGCATGTTTTGGTAAAAGAGATGTAGAGGAAAGCCATGCTTAAGCATGTGTGATAAGTTACTTGACAAAAGAGATAATGTATTGAAGATGCTTTGGATCCATAAAGTGCTATTGATATGATAACTGCTATTATTACGATTCCTTAACAATTGATGGTCCAGTACTATTATCTTCATAAAGGAACACCATATTAGAAAAGACATAAAAACAATTAGAGGACTTCTTTTATCCTCAAGATATTTCTTAACCATTACTTTTAAAAGTCAGTTTTTCTTCTTAGTAAAGCAAATCCCAAATGGTTCAAAAAATGTGGTTTAGTCTTATTATTAAGATTTTAAATTCATTTTTAAATGTTTTAATTTTTTTATTCAATTTTAATGTCACATGATTCTATGGTTAAAATTCATGGATACTAAATTCTATGATTCAATAATTATAGTATTTTAAAGTTTTATATTTTCTAAGATTCTAACATTCTTTTCTCAATCACTTGACCCAGTTATTAATCACATGAAGGGAAGACAAACAAGTTCCCCTTTGGGGGAAATCCCTTTTCCTCCTTTATCCTCAGTTTTCTTATCTGTAAATAAGGGGCTTGTGTTAGATGGACTCTAAAGCACTAAATCCTGTGATTCCTCACCTTGTGCCTAACTTTCTTCCCTTTCTTCCTGCCCACTGCCAATGTCTGATTTATACCTGCTACTGCTGTTGAGTTCAGCCCTGCTTGATCGGGGTAGCTGTCTGATTTATCTAGTGCATAATTAATAGGAACACTCCCAGCAGCCACAAGGGGGTAACAAGCATTGGAAATCAATGGTGTCTTTTTAGTGCCAGTTTGTTTGTGAAATACAGAAAGTGAAAGGGAGGAGGGGGAAGGAGATGTAGGCTTCAAAGTAGGAACCCAAGGTGATCCCTACCTTCCCTACCCCAGCTCCCCATGACATTTGGATAAGCTTTGCAACAAATAAAATCTTTTTTCCCTTCTAAATTCCTCTTAGGTTTTCAGTGTGCTTTATGGAGAAGCAGCCCAGGGAAGTAACAAGAAGACTGAACTTAAGGTCTTGGATTTTAGTCGTGATACTGACATTCACTGCACAATGATCTTGGCCAACACACCTCAAGTCATTTCATTCTGAATAATAATAACACCCCCATGTAGTTTCATAGGAATATAGTAATGATCAAGGGAGGAAAGGGGGTAAGATGAGAGTTGTTTGTCAACTAACATAGAAACATCTACTACTTTGATATTTTGCCATATCTATCTATCCATCAGTGTGGGTAGTCATCTCCCTAAGAGTATAGATCATTACCCAAGTATGTTTTATTTAACCTTGAACCCAAATCCTTCCTCAGACCTTTACTAGTTGTGTGAACATGGACAAATCACTTGATCTTTACCTCAAAGGGTATAATAATAATAGTGTTTTTACTTCCCAGCATACATTGTGAGAATCATGTGAGATATATATTTGTAAAGTACTTAGCAAAATGCTTGGTACATAGCAAAACACATGATTCTTTCTCTCTCCTCTTTCCTATGTGAATCTTTTCCAAGCAACATGGTATACTGGATAAGGTACTGGACTTGGAGATATTGGAGACTCAATATTGAATCTAAACTGTAAAGCCATGGATAAGACTTTACTTAATTTTTCTGATTCTGTTCCTTCATTTGTAAAGTAGAAGTATTAATATCTGTATTAACTACCTCACAAGAATTTAATGAAGCCCAAATGAGATAATATGTTAAAAGCTCCTTGCAAACCTTAAAATACCACTTGAATGCTGAATGGGGTAGGAGGATTGCACAATGGTTAGAGTTTCCTGGAGTCAGGAAAACCTGAGGTCAAATTCAGCCTCCAACGCTTATTAGTTATGTGACTCTGGGTAAATCACTTAGCCCTGTTTGCTTTAGTTTCCTCATCTGTAAAATGAACTGGAGAAAGAAATGATAAATTACTCTAGAATCTTTGCCAAGAAAACCCTAAATAGGGATGACAAATAGGGTCATGAAGAGTAAGATATGACTGAACAACAACAAAATACCAGCTACAATAAAATTATTATAATTGTGACATAATTATAAAATATAGAAAACATAATTATTAATTGTAATTATAAACTTATAATAATTGACATTTGCATTTATACTTATACATATTATTGTTATTATCAGAGAAAGGGACTAGACTTGTAATTTCATTGGTATAGAGAATTCTGGGTAAAGCAATTTCTTGCACCTATGTAAATTAGTACTTTTCTGTGATTTACAAATCAGAGGATTATCTAGTGCACTGAGAAGTTATATGACTTCCTCAGGGTCATGTAGTCAATATATTTCAAAGATGGGACTAAAATTCATTCTTGGTTTTCAGGGAGGCACTTTATTCACTGTTTCTCATTATTATTATTGTTTTAATAAAATCTCCATAGATTCTTCTCTCTTAGAGAGTGGTTAAAGTATCACAAATCAGATAGTTTATTATTCACACATATGCAAGCATGGAGCTCTCTAGCCCTTCAATTCTATGAACAAGTTCTAGCAGTAGTTGCACAGGAATATGCTAGGATAAGTATCTACCTGATTTAGAACTCAGAACTCCAGTTCTTGGTCTTTGTATCTGATTGTTGTTGCTGGGAGGATTCACAGGGACCAAGTAGAAGGGTGAACCAGAAGAGTCAACTGATAAATATTGTGGACTATGGCCTCTATTCCCTTGCTCCCCCATTATTGAGCACAAGAATATTGTGATTTGGGAAGGTTTGCTAACTTTGTCTTTGAATTAGATCTTGATTATGATCAGAACAACATTGCATTGCTTACCATAATGAAGCTGGTGTCTGAAACTGGTGTCTGGGAAAATAGGAACTTTCCTGTACATAGGTGGGTCAATGACTCATGCCTGGAGTCACTTCTTCTTCTTAGATTTTAGCAAAATGCCAATCCTTACAAGTGGTCATAAATTTAGGTGGTCACAGTGTCCTGCCTCAGTCAGTTGATCTTTCTTTCTTTTTTAATAATAGCTTTTTATTTTCAAAATATATGCAAAGATAGTTTTCAGCATTCACTCTTACAAAACCTAATGTTATTTTTTCTTCTTCCCTTCTCATCTGATTTGTTCTTCTTTCTTTGTTAATATAAACAAAATCACTCCTACATCTATGTCCTCAGTCCCATTCTCTTCTCTGAAGCCTAGGCATGCATCACTAATTGCTTGCTGGACGTTTCTATGTTGATGTTTCATAGATATCTTTTCAAATGAACTTGTTTTCCTATCTTCCAAACTTTCAGACATAGTTTTTTTCCTTGGGGGTACCAACAACTTCATTCAAATTCATACTCTTAGAGTTCATCCTTAATTCTTCATTCTCTCTCCCCATATCCAATCCATTGATAAGTCTTGATTTTTCACATATTTCCTTCTTATCAGTCATATAGCCATTAACTTAGTTTAGATTCTGATCACTTCTTTACTGGATGATTGCAATAGTAATTGGTCTTTTTCCTTATAGTCTCTCCCAACTATAATTCAGGCTCAACACAACTGGAAAATTAATATTTAAAAAATACAAATCTGACCACGTACATACACTGCTTAAGAAACCTTAATGGCTTTCTATTATTTCAAGGATAAAATATGTTACCAGTTTGGCATTTAAAGTTCTGTACAACTTAAATCCAATCTGCCTTTTTTAGATTTCATTCTCTTTTCTAAAAATTCAGTGTTTCAGTCAAATTATTCTACCAGTTAGAGGTGAAGTATATATAGTGCTGGGGCTGGAGTCAGGAAAACCTGAATGCCAATCTTACCTCAGATGAATCCGGGTGGGTCCACAATGATATTGTCAAAGATTCAAAAGCATTACCATTCTTATCATCATAATTTATTTATTTTTTGATCTCTTTAAAATGTAGAATTAAAAAATATCATAACTATGCTGTGAAGTAAACTACATTACAGGAATGCTTATAGAAAAAATTCTTGCTTACTAGCTGAGTATGGGTTAGACTAGATGTATTTTGTGGTTTCTTTTATCCCCATATTACAGATAAAGAAACCGATTCTAAGAGATGAAGTGACTTTTCCAATGCCAAGCACTTAGGTGGCCCTTAAACAATGATAGAAATTGGATTATAAAATACTTATTATGTAATTTTAATCTCTAAGAAGTTGCCCAGAATTGAAGAGCTAGGACCTAACAAAAGTGACACTTGAATCCAGGTTGGTTTTTGTTGTTATGTTATTCTGAACTTACTACTCTTTGCTCCCCAAAACATCTGATAGTCTCATTTGTGATGTTTCTACAGAAATATAAACCTATTTCTAGAAATACAATTTACTATCTGACTTAATATATTAATTCTTCCAAGTATAATTTAAGATAAAATGGTGTTGAAGGGCATTTTTGGCCCTCATAAAGTAGCTATTGGTGGAATAAATGTCAAGAACTCTAGATTGAGAGTGAGATTTTGGACCTAGCCTTAGTTCTGTCACAAATAATGTAATATTTTAGATAAATTCCTTTCCCTCTCTAGAGCTCAGTTTTCTCTTCTAAAATGAATTGTAATAAAAATAATAATTATTATATCATGAAATTATTTTCCTTGTTATTACATGAGTTAGATTAAATGTCTTTTGAGATATCTTCCAACTCTAAGACTTAATGAAATATTATTCCCATTTTACAAATGAGGAAGATGAAGTTCTAAGAGATGAAAAGATTTGTCCAAGGTCAAACAGCTAAGTGAGCCTTGAACCAGCTAAGTAGAATTTGAATTATAAAATACTTATTACTTGCTACGTAGTAATAATTATTACATAATAATTTGCATATATAATGTTGCATAATGATTTTTCATATAATTACTAATAATTATATTTTACACAATAATAGCTAACTATAGAGTTTTTTGTTTACAAAGCACTTTATATGTATAATTTAATTTGATTATCACCACAATCATGTGAAGTGGATATTATTATGATGCTCATTTTACAGATGAAGGAACTTACACTCAGAAAGATGAAATAATTTTCCTTGGGTCACTCAACCGATAAATTTCTAAGGCAGTATTTGAAGCCAGTTTCTTTGTCCTTTGTTAAATCAAGGCAGAGCTAGATCAACTTTAAGATCCCTTCCAACATATATGTTCTGGATTCTGTGTTTTAGAGTCCAGTCTAGCTTCAACCATCTATATTTAACATCTCATTCTAATTCTAACATTCTAAGTTCTATACTTCTAGAATATTCATAATAGCTAATTTTTGTTTTTTCTATCTCATCTGGTTGTCTTTTTTTTTTTTTTTGCATAAAAGTAACTGAATACACATTTTCTGCAGTTTTTGGCAGCACAAAATATGTAGAAACAGGAAAGGTTTTTACAGGCAGACCCAGGGAGAAAAGGATTCAAAATATCCCAAAGGGAACCCCAAACAGGGAAGAATAGAAATCCCCAATTTAAAAAGCTCAGTACATGCTCTCCCACAAATCCTAGTGATCATTTAAATGATGCAGTAGATAATTTAATAAGCCTTCTGTTCTGCCTCTCCTCTCTCAGCAGGTGCTCAATGAAAGCTCCTGCATAGTAATTGTAAAGAATGATCTCTCCCCCTTTTTGGCACCTTGCGTGATAATTTGCCTGGCCTGGCTCTCTACCAGGCTATAGAGCAGAGAGCCTAGTGAGGGGCAGATCATGACTGGACAGAGATTTTCTTGACTTTTTGGTAGTCCCCTTCCCCTACTTCCCTGAAAGCTTTTGTAATATAATAGCTAATATGTGGCTAGATCTATACATAAAATAGTAATTTTTAAGGTTTGCAGAGCACTAGTCAGATATTACATCATTCGAACCTCACAAAAGTCCTGTGTAATGGGTGCTGTTTTTTCACTCATTATACATATGTGGAAACTGAGGCTAAGAGAATTTAACACATTTACCCAGTGTCACAAAGTTAAAAAGCACTTAAAGCAGTATCCAGGAAGAATTTTTAATTCTGACACCTAGCTGTCTCAATAAGTGGTAAGAAGTATCATATTGGAAAGTATAAAGTTTGGAGTCAGAGGACCTGGATTTGAATCTCAGCTTTATCATCTTACTGGAATCTGTATAACATTGAGCAAACTGAACTCTGGAAAGTTACATTATTTGTAATGTAATAATATTACATTATTTGTGCCAGACCTAAGAACAAGTCATCTCTTCTATCCCCAAATTTATGCATGGATGATCCTAATAACTGAAGCTTGCATTCCAATTGATACAAAGCTCTTTTACATTTATTTCTTGCTCATCACAAACCATCAGACAGAAAAAAGGAGGTATTTTTAGTCTTATTTTACTTGGAAGTAAACCAAATTTTTAAAAAAATTATGCGACTTGCCCAAGATAACACAATTAATAAACAGCAGAGCTGGGACTGAATCTTGGATCGCCTGACTTAACATACTCATTTTAAACTGGATTTTCTCTCCTTCCTTCTGTTCTTCACTAACATTTTGTTGTTTAGTCATGTCCGACTCTTTGTGACCCCATTTCTTGGCAAAGATATTGGAGTTATTTGATATTTCTTTCTCCAGATCACTTTACAGATAAGGAAACTGAAGCAAACTTGGTTAAGTGACTTGCTCAGGGTCACAGAGCTAGTAATTACCTGAGGTCATATTTAAACTCCGGAGGGATGAGTCTCCCTGATTCCAGGGCTGGCACACTATTCACTGTGCCACCCAGTTGCCCTGCATCAAAATTTACCTCATCTAAATGCTGTTCCTTGTGATCCCTGAGCAAAGCAACAATGGATGATTAAATGAGTTAACTGAATAAACAGATCCCTTCTAGCATCGTTTCTTGTTTCCCAGGTAGCATAATCATGATATACTAATTAGAATCTTAGAATGCCAAATTTGGAATTAGAAGAGACATTGGAAATGACCACATTTTAAACATGGGGAAGCTAAGATCCTGATAAAGGAAGAGATTTGTTACACAACACATAAGAGCTAGAATGTAAGCCGAATTCCTCTCCAGAGCTTGGACTTTTTTCACCGAATTCAACATCTTGTGTTCTCTCCCTTCTTCCTGAAGGTCTAGAGTTTTTGCTTCATTCTTGTTTCAAATAATAAAGTGGTGTGTTGATTTGGTGAGGTAGGTTGGATCAAATGATTGATCTCCAAGCTCCTTCTCCATCTTTAACTTTCTATTTCTCTTCCAGCTCCAAGGTTTTAATGTTCTGTCCAGTGATAACCTTCTCTTCTCTGTTCTAAGATACTATTAACATTCTGTGTTCTAAGGTTCCTTCCAGTTCATTGTCTGTGTTCTATGTTGAAGAAGAAGGGGAGAATGATAGAAGTGAGAGAGGAGAAAGGAAGGTGCACATCGGCTCCTCATTTCTCAGAAGAATTGGTTCCCTATTCCTGATACTCAGGCCAGATTTACTTCTCTTGAGGATGATGCAGTAGTTGTTTCTAAGGAGCCTGCATGCTGCTCTAGGTAAAGAGTCTTGTTCCTCGTCTTCTCCCCGCCTCCTCCTCTCTTGACTGTGCTCAGTGACATGGTTTCCATGGTGCTTGGGAGTTTCAGAACTGGGGCAGGGTCTGGCTTCCTTCAGGGGCCTCCTCCTAGCAGTCAGTGATATTGCTATGGATAATGACAGGGAGCCAAAAAAGCCAGAACGGGATGGGGTAGAGGGCATGTGGAGGGTGGGATGGGGAATCAGGAGGGAGACGGAGAAAGAGTAACGGGGGTGGTCTTTCCTGCTGTCACTTCTTGCTGGAAGCAAGCTCTGTAGAAAACTGCTTTGAAAGAATGCACCCATCTGGGAAAGAACAGTCCCTTTCCCCCATTTCTCTTCTAGTCTGCCCATCATTACTTTCCTACAGCTCCAAGCCCTTTTTACCCCACTGTGCAATTTAATAATAAATGATAGGAATAGCTTATATATATGTGGGTGTTGTGATTACAAAGCATTTAATTTCCATTGTCTCTTTCAGTCCTCACAATAACCCTGTGAAACAGGTAGTAAAATTATTATAATTATTATTGTTAATATTATTGTTATTATTTCCTCTTCCTCTTTCTTTTTAATCTATGAGGAAACCATAGCTCAATAGGTGAAGTAACTTCTTCAGTCACAAAACTAATAAGTGGGGAAGCCAGTCCAATTTGAATGAGAAAGAAATGAAGATTCTAGTGGGTTTTGAGATCAAAATGAGTTAACTTTTTTACATGGCAGTCAAGAGCTTATGTAATCTCAACCTTCATGAATTGGAATGGAACATTTGAAGTTATAGTCCCTTGTTCTGGCCAGCTCCCATCTGGAATATTGTCTTTAGTTTGGGGTACACATTTTAAGGAGTACATTAATGCATTGGAATCAATTAGAACATGACCAGGATGATGGGGTGACTCCAAACCATGCCATGATCCACAGAAGTAACTGTAGTCATAGATTCAGAAGGTTATAGATTTAAAACAGAAGGAACCTCAGAGGCCATCTAATTCAATCCCCCATTTTTACAGATAAAGAAATGGCGGTATAGAGATATTAAGTGACTTTCCTAACTTCAGGCAAGCAGTGTGTATCAGAGTGGGGTTTGAAATGATGTGTTCTGACTTAAGGGACAGTGTTATTCCCACTGTATATATTACTTCCCTATAGAAGAGAGCAAAACTTGGGGGACTCTTGGCAGACAAGCATGATCACTTTATTCAGATATCTGAAGGGCTCCTAGAAGAGGAATTATGTGGTCTGTTTGATCCTAAAGGACAAAGCTAGTAATAATGGATAGAAATTGCCAAGAGGCAGATTTTAGCTCAATAAAAAGGAAAACTTGTTAACATTTAAAGCTGTCCACAAGTGAAAAGAGTTGCTCCATGAAGTAATGAGTTATCTGTTACTGGGAATATTCAGCTAGAGGATAGATGACAGAAATATTGAAGAGATTTTTTTGCTCAAGTTTGTGTTAGATTCTATGATCTTAGTAGTTCTTTCCAGTTTTGATATTTTATGATTCTATGAGTCAAAGTTTGGCTCCCTTTCCATTCTAGTCACACTGGGAAAGCCTAGAGAGCCTTGTACAGTTAATGAAGGGCTGGACTTGCTGGGACTTATCCTGAAGGCCTTAGTTTCTAGTCTTGGGGCCAGCTTTTCCACAGCTGTGTTTTCTCCCAGAGGCAACCTTTCTCCTCCTGGCATGGCTGGAAATCAGCCAGTTGCCCTGGGGCCAACCCTATTTATTTCCACTGAACAAAAGAAAAACTCCAGGAAGCAATGGATCTGATTTGGGATTTGGCTGCTCATCAGGGCAGAGGAAAAGGAACAGATTATATTTTCAGGCTGAATTCCCTCCTGCTGCTTGATTGCGGTGATAAGGTTGTTAACAAGAGTGAGAACCCTGGATGGTGCCCCCTCCTCATTTGCTTTTCTCCACCCTACCTTTAACGCTTGTGCTTTCTTATCTTTTTTTGTAGCTTTGAGAACCTTATTTTGAAAAACGATCCTATGTACGAGGAACCAGGAAAGCTGGATTCTATTCTTCACTACGACACTGTGTAATTGTAAGGAAGCCACTTCTCTCTGGGGTCCCAATTTTCTCTCTGTAAAATGGGGATGATTGGATTAGTCAGGGGATTCTTAATGTGGAGTCCATAAACTTGTGTTTTAAAAGTGTATTTTAATTGCATTTCAATACAATTGATTTCCTTTGTCTTTGTATCTTGTTTTGTGCATTTAAAAATATTATTCTGAAAAGGGGTCCATAAGAGAGGGAAGGAAATAAGTATCTACACAATACATAAATCCATAATATACACATGTATATATTTTACACCTATATTTGATACACATGTTGGTATTATTCATTTTACAAGTATATCCTGTTATATGCTAGGAATTATCTTAAGCAATATAGATATTTACATATATCATCTGATTTGATCCATATTCTCCCTGAATTCCTAGACTATATGAGCTTTCAGTATCTTTCAGATTTATAATCTTGTAAGCTCATCCAAAGTAATGTCAAACCTTGGTTTCAACAAGTCAATTTAATAATTTTATTTTATTTAATAACATTTATTAAGCATCTGATATTCTTAGGGTTTTGTACAAGGTACTGAAGAAGGTATAATGATGAATAAGCCAGACGCTGTCTTCCAGGCATTTACATCCTAGTAGAGGAAATAATGTATACATGACATATAAGAAAATAATTACAACTCAAGACAGAATGGGAGAAATACAAAGGGGAAGATAGATCCAGAAGTTTACATTCTATTAGAGTGAAACAAAATGAACACAGATAAACAAAATATAGTTTCCAGAAAGGAGGGCACTAAAATCAGGAAAGAATTTGTAGAGATTAGATTAGAAAAGTCCCAGAACAGATTCCTATGGGGCAGCCACACACAGAGGGGCAGCAGATGGACATTTATCCAGCAAAAGAGCCTGAGAAGAAATAATTTGAAGAGAACCAGGAATAAGAGAGAATAGTGCCAGGGAAATCTCAGCTTTTTCAACCTTAAAATGGGAATAATAATAGTAGTTGTGAGATAATATTTTGTAAGTCACATAGCACAATGCCTAAGGTATAGAAGGTACTGGATAAATGCTTGTTCTCTTTATTCTCTTCCCAAGTTATCCAAATGTATGTATTAGAACCTGAGTTTCAGTGTCTGGAATTTCCAGTTGAAGATACAGAAACCCAAGACTTCTATCATTTTGCTTAAGAATAAAATCCTTTTTATTGGATTGTATAGGATTGAAATATCCAATCAGACTATAAGCTCCTCAAGGACAAGTTATCTTTGATATCAGTAGTTGTTCTCACAAAGGTGAGAATCCATAACCATTGATCCATAAACATTTATTTGAATCACTTCTCTAACCTATGTTGCCTGATTTCTTACTACACCTTTTGAATGAAATGATTCTCTTATGGGTAATCAATGATTTATTAATTCTTGAGTCCAAAGGTCTTTTCTCATGAAATCTTAGCTTACTTAACATCTTACAATTTTTGACACTTAGGAAGTTTACTCTTTTCTCCTCTTCCTCATTTTTGTTTTCCATGGCACTCTTCTTTCTTGTTCCTGGTTTTCTTTCATGCTGGTCATTTCTTCTTAGGCTCTTTTGGTGGATCAGCATCTGTACCTTTCCTCTCTTTCTTGGTTGTAGTGCTTCCTTCTAGAAATAATATTTATCTGTATTTATTTTATTTTACTACAGTAGCATGTAGTAAGCTCTTTGAGGGTCATTTTGTATTTGTATTCTTATAATCCAAGATAGTGCCTGGCACATGATAAGAGCTAAAATTTTTTTCCCCCCCCTGAGGCTGGGGTTAAGTGACTTGCCCAGGGTCACACAGCTAGGAAGTGTTAAGTGACTGAGATCACATTTGAACTACGGTCCTCCTGAATTCAGAGCTGGTGCTCTATCCATTGCGCCACCTAGCTGCCCCTAAGAGCTTAATTTTTGATGAATGAATGAATTTTGATGTTAGCTCCCATGAGTTCAAGTATCAAATCTATACAGATGACTCCCAAATCTATATTGCTAGATGTCTTCTCTCTCTTAAACTCCAGTATCATATCATCAAATGCCTGCTAGACATCTCCTCTTGGATGTCCTATAGGCACCTAAAATTTAGTATATTCCAAATAGAATGCATTATCTTTCACTCCAAATTTACTTCTTATTCAGTTTTCTCTTTTCTCATTGAAAGCACCATTATCTTTATAGGCCCTTATGTTCATAACAATGGAATCACCGTCTACTCAATCTCACACAGTCAATTGCCAAGCCTCATTAAGTTTACCTCCCCAACAATAATTGATATACTTTTAAACATTCATACAGTTACTGCTTTAGCTCACTTTATCATCACTTATTTGGACTACTGAACTAGCCTCCTTATTATTTTTCCTATTTCTAATCTCTCTCTCATCCATCTTCCATAAAGTTGTCAAGATAATTTTCCTTAAGCACTACTCATCATATCATTTCCTTGCTCAAAAACTGTCAATAGCTTCCCTATTGTCTGTAGAATAATAATTCAACAAATATTTATTGTGTCTACTACTTATCAGGTGCTATACTAAGTACTGTATAAAACAGAAACTTTTCAATCTAACAATTAAGGCTAACTTCATCCAGAGTCATATTGTTTCTAGATCCATTTGTAATCTTATTTCATCTTACTCCCTTTCACAAATTCTACATTCTAATTTAATTGTGCTACTAGTTTCCCCCAAAGTTAACTCTTAGGCTCCTGATTTCATGCATTCTCAAAAATCAGTCATCATATCTGGATGGAACTTTCCTTCTTGCAGAGTCCTGTTATTTCCTTCTTTGAGACATTTTCCCATTATTTCCTGGTTGTTTGTGGTTCTTCCCTCCTCGCTTTATTTTAAACAATAATTATTTGTGCATATGGTGTTTCCTCCAGAAGAAGGTAAACTCTTAATGTCAAGAACAGTATATTTTTTGTGTTTAGTATCCCTAGTGTCTGGAGCATGGTAAATTTGTTAAAATGTAGCAGGTTTCATTTAATTCTTACTCGGTAAAATTTCTTCCTTCCATTTTCTTTCCCATTGGAAAAAAAAAGAAAAACAAACCCTTTATAACAAATAATCATAATCAAGCAAAAGAAATTCCTCTTCTGGCCATATCCTGAAATACATGGAGTCTACAAGGTAATAGGGTAATTTAAAGGTATTAAAGCTCATGTATGTCTTATTTTGGCCTTTGAATCCAACAGCTTTCTATCAGGAAGCGAGGAATATGTTTTACCATCAGTTCTTTGGAACTGTGGTAAGTCATTGCATTGATTAGAGTCCTTAAATCATTCAAAATTATTTGTCCTTACAATGTTGTTGTTTTGGTGTAAATTATCCTTCTAGTTCTGCTCACTTCATTCTGCATCATTTCATACAAGTCTTCTTTCATAAGTGTCTCTGAAACCATGCCTCTTGTAATTTCTTATGGCATAATCATATTTCATTATATTGAATATTAGTTGTGGAGCAATTCCTTCCATATCGCTCATAGGTTGCTCAGTCACTGCTCAGACAATAGTAGTGTTAGGTCCTCCCAAAGTGGAACCATATAATCATAGAATATGATAGCTAAATCACAGGACTTCAGAAAGCATCCGGTCCAACCTCCCCAACAAATGAACATCAAACTTCCTTCAGTCATGGAAGTCACTATTTCCTGAGGTTAACTTTTTCATTGTTGAGAATAGTTTTGATTATTAGGAACTTCTTGCCTATATTCAGTTGAAATCAGATTCCCAACTTCTCATCAGTCCTAGTACTGTGCCTTGGACCCAAGATAAACAACTCATTTCTCTAACATATGACAGATCTCAAGTACTTGAAGGCAGGGATTATTTCACTTTTCTACTCTTTTCCCTCTCTTTTTCCAACTGGCCACAACTCTTTTTTCCCTTCTAGGATTCATCTCTTCATTCCTTCAATTGTTCCTTGATAAGACATGGTTTCAAGTCTTCCCAACAAGTAATTTAGGGTTCATCCAGAGTCAGGTCATGTTTTTGTTGTAACCAAGCCAAAGTAAAGGGAAGGTGGGGGTAAGGAGTTAAGAAACATTTCTTCCTACCCAAGGTTCCAAAGGATCCATTAGGAGAGATATTGCCCTCTTGTCCTCAACTCAGTTCAGTACTATGATTCATTAGACAGGCACAGAAGCTTATCAACGTGCTGCTGGGATAACTTTACATTGCCTTGGCTGCTGAAGACCTCATTTGGGGCTGAAGAAGATGGTTATTAAATCTATTAATAATAACAATACATTGGGATGACAGTTGGGTAATAAAAATGTTGCAAATCTATTTGGGAATCAGTGTAATAAACCCTGGCTTCCCCTTGACTGGCAAGGCTTTCTTTCTTTTTTTCTTCCTTTCTCCCCCATTGCCCTCCTTATTAGTCCTTCTCTAAGTTATTTGCATTGGGTTTGGAACAGTGGATGAGAAGTGGAGGAACTTGTGAGTAGTTTCAACCTCCTCCCTTCCCCCAGACCCTCTCACCCCTTACTCTGCACTGATGACAGGAGCTTATTAAGACAGAGGGGGATTTTCCATATGGCACTTTCAAAGGGCTGGGCCAGGAGTTTTAATTGGCAGATTTCTTACTGAGAGTGTTAACATTTATTAAAGTCAGCTCCTCTGATTGCCTTTTAACAAGGCAGTGACTGTGCACAGGAGATAACATTAGGTTTGGCCAGTGGGGCTTCCTAGGCAGCTTAAAATAATCAGACCAGGGAAAAATAGAAACGGCTTAAGAAATGACAGTCCTACTGTAGCTGCCAGTCAAATCATTACATGTGACATGATGACCTGGGGGCCTGGCTGTCCAGGCTGGGGGTCTTAAGATTTGGAGTTTTTATATTCCATTGTTCATAGGAACATAGATTTAGAACTAGGGAGGGACTTCAGAGGGCATTTTTTACAACCCTTCCATTTTACAGAGGAGGAAATTGAGGCTCAGAAAAGTAAAGTGACCTGTTCACAAAAGCAGTAAAAGAGGAATTAAAATCCAGGTCAGTGATTCCAGGTACAATATATTTTCCACTAGATAATCCTGTAGTGTGACATGGAGAAGAACAAAAGCCACCATTGCTGCTGCACAAACAAATAACACTGGCACCCTGCATTGCAAAGTATTTTCCTTGGAGTTAGAAGATTTGAATGCTGATTCTGTCATAACTTCATTGTGTGAAATTGTGAAAGACACCTATGAAAAACATGGAACCTCTAAGTCTCAATTTCCTCATCTGTGAAAGGGGAATTGGTAATACTTATAAAACCTTCTTCCCAGGGCTTTTCTGAGAAAAGCACTTTTAAAACTATCAAAGTGCTATATCAGCACGAACTTTTATTATTATCAAGAGTGCACATCAGTAACATTTATAGACAAGCTAAAGTGTGTTGGCGAGAACATCTGCTCAGCCTTTGGCAAAGTGAGGCATTGTGATATGTGGGTGTTGTGCTGGGTGTTGGTGAGTGTGTATGTATATATGTGTAAGTGTGTGTGTGTGTGTGTGTGTGTGTGTGTGTGTGTGCATGTGTATATGTGTATGTAAAAAAGACAGGAAAGACAAAAGGTGATTTGACTAACCTATTAGCTTAGTCATACAGTCACAGACTTATAGATATCAGAGTTGGAGAGAGCTTGGAGGTCATTTAAATTGATTTCTGCCATTTTACAGAAGGTCAAACTAACTTAGAAAGAGATAGTTTTTTTTATCATGGTGACACAGTTAGTTGGTAATAGATATGGGATTGGGACCTAGGTCTCTTGCTTCCCACATCATCGACTCATTGGAAAGAACACCCTACTATCTTTCCATGTGGGTGAATCACCTACTCTGTGAAAGGAGAGACCATGAAAGCTCCTGAAGGGCTCCCATGAACCATTCAAAAATTCCTACTTTTTCCCCCTCTGATTCTCTCTCATCCTAGTTTTTCCAGATATGGGTTTGGTGAGTTCAGGGGTCTCTTAGCTAAAGAGAAATCTTATTTCTCTCCTAGAACACACAGCACTCCCTATTTCAGGTTATCCTTTGGAAAACTTCCTTACCTCCTGGGGAAGGATCAGATATTGTGTGATCGTAGTTTTGGGGTTGAAAGAGACCAGAGAGTTCATCTAATTTAACCCTATTATAGATAAAGAAAATGAGTCCTAAAGAGGTTAAGGGCCTCTTCCAGTGTCATAGAGGTAATAGCAGAGATAATATTTGAACTCATATCCTCCTACTCAATAGACAGCACTCTTGACACTATTATCCCTCTCCCCCACTCCCCCACTCATTGCTTTTCCTTCTAAATCATTCTTCATAAATCATTATGTGAAATAATGACAGTTTTGGCCTTAATCTTTTAAAAAGTGTTTTTTCTTAACTTAAAGAAATCACCCAATGGAGGAATGCTTTAATTTCAGATTTAGATTGTCTTGTATGGTATATTCAGAGGAATTTAATTCCATTTAGTTTGGAAGACTGGGAATCTTGATAAACAAATATTTAGTGAAGGAACTGGTGATGTTTCACTTGGAGAAAAGAAGATTTAGAGGTTGCACAGAATTTCCTTGCTTGTTTCAAGTAAACTATATATATTAGATTGTTACTTGAGCCATTTGGAGATGATGAAACAGCCCCCTTATTGGCTCTAAAGTAGGAAGAGCTTTAAAAAGGAGTCTTTGGTCCTTTCTTCCTTTGACTCTCTCATGTTGCAAGTATTTTTCTTTTATTGTGCTTCACATATAGAGATGATAGAATGATTTTGCTTCTCCTCTCACTCTTAACAGCAGGGCAATTGCTCCCAGCTATAGCAGGAGGACTTAACTAGTGAATTTTAAGATTGGGCCTTTGGCTACCATTTATAATTCCTTTTTCCAGAATAGATGCCCACACACTGATCTCAAGATAGGTAGGCCTAGGCTTGGAGGTGATTTTGTGGGTTTGAGATGCACAGGAGTCCTAGGTCTATCACATGGAACTCAATGGTAACAGAGAGGAGTTTCTTTGTTGAAGGAGGTGACCATTAAGAGGAGCACAAGCCTTGGCATGACTTTCTAAAAGACATGGATTTTTGAAGGGACAGTGTAAAGTTGAGGAGATATGTAATGTTGTCTGTTCAGCAATCCTGAAAGTGGCTTTATATTCTGACAAAGTTTGCAAATTGCAAGATTTTAACAGTCATTTTAAGTTGTTATTGAATCTTTTTTTGTCTTTATATCAGTGTTTTTTATGATTGTTTTGTGTTTCAAATTGTACATTGAATATCTTTCTATTCCTCATTTTTGGGTCATGAACCAAAACCTTACGCAACTTTGTTTCAGGTACTGGAATCAGAATTTAAAGAGCCAATGAGTATGGGAAGTCAGACCCTTCTTGAAGATGGTCAGATTCCTTCCCCACTTTGCCCCCAACTGAATTTAGTTTGATTAAACATCTGGGTTAAATACACATGGGCTGCTTTGTGAAAAGGAAGTTAGGCTTAATGCCCTAGTTCCTTGTGCCCAACAATAATTAATATTGCTGCTGTATTAAAATACTTGAAAGTTTGTTTTGGGAACTTAGCCAAATCACTATCCTTCTTTAATAAATTGCAGAGAAGATGTTGGCCTACATTAGCAAGAGGGAGTATTCATGTGCCAATGAAATCATAGGTTCAATCCCAATTCTAACCCCTATATGGTTATGAAGAAGAGATGCTGGATTTCTTTATGTAATCTTTTAGGGCAAAATGAGAAGAAATAGGTTATGGAAAAGCATATTTTGGCTTGATTAAAAAAAAAAGAACCCCCTAAAAATTTGGTGGCCTCATAAGGTAGTGAGTTTCTCATCACTAGAGATTTGGACTAGATGTTCTCTGAAATCTCTTTCAGTTCCAAGTGTCTATAGTTCCAGTTGGGATGAATTGGAATGAGAATGTTCAGTATCAAAACAAGGAACAGCTTGCATCTTTGTCTCTGGCACTGGGGTTTGTGATAGATTGTTACCCTGGAGCTAAGATCAAGTTTCTCTTTGGAGAACTATAAAAAACATGCTTTATTTGAAACAGTGTCTGGTTCAGCATAATGATTTTATTTTAATTATTGCTATGCTCTGATCATGATGTTTTGAACTTGTTTTAGCTGTACTCCATCAAAAGCCATTAGAGAGGCAATATGGTATAGTGGATAGAGAGTCTGCTTCCGAGCTAGGAAGATGTGGATTCAAATCTTGTCTCTTATATATAGCTACATGAATGACTCTGGTCAAGTCACTTAGCATCATTATTTAAGGCAACTCTTTAAAAGCATAGATTGCAAAGAAGTTGCTGATATGCATCAATAGAGAGGGTTTCCTCTTCCTGAACTTCTCTGTGCCAGTGAAAAAAGAAGGTTCAATCCTAGATCCTTTCCTGAAAGCCTCTACATTTAAACTTCTATACTAAGTCTTTGAAGAGGGGATATGAAAGTTTGCTCCAGGCTGACTATATTAGAACACTGTGATCATGAAGTGATCTCAAGCCTCATTGCCCAAGTGAAAAAATGACCATCCTTTGGAGAATATGGTTCTGAGGAATATGGCACAGGGCAAAAAGATTCTAATCTAAGAAATTTCCTTGCTTTTGCTTACAGATACAGTATCTTATCCTCATCCTCCAGGTCCTTGAAAGTCTGAGATTTTGGAGGCTTCAGATGTCGAACAATACACCCCACTCAAGTTATATTATGGAATGTTAGAGTTGAAAATAGATACATACATAGGTGGGTAGGTAGATATAGATGACAGGTTGATAAATGAATGGATTTTCAATAGCTAGGTAGATATAGAAAAGATGCAAATAAATGGATGGATTATAGATATATGGGGTGGGTAGGTAGATGTAGATGATTGATAGGCAGATAAATGAATGAATAATAGCTATTAGAATGATAAATAGAAAATATGTTAAGTGATGAGTGTGACATGCACATCTAGACATACAAATACAATCAAAGAAAGTCTTTTCTTTCAAGGAGGAAGACAATACATAAAAGAGAAATGGAAAAGGAAAAAGGAGGAAAGCAAAGAAGTTACAGAGGATATAAAATCTGAGGAATTAGACAAGGAGGATTTAGTACATCAAAGCTAGAAGACTAATTCTATATATGAAGAAAATGAGGTTTATGTAAGTAATGTGTGTTGGTCAATATCCTTTATCCAGTTACAATTAGAACCTAGATCTCGTGGCACCAGTCTAAAACCCCTTCCCTTAAAAGTCACTTTAAAAGTGCATCTTTCTAGATGAGGATCAAAAGCCCTTGGCACAATGCTGGACATATAGTAGATACTATATAAATGCTTATTTCCCTCCCATTTGAGACCTGAGAAGAACACTCTGGATTTTGAGTTCATTCTCCTTGAGTTGGTTCCTTATATTTTTTGAGGCTATTTGCTTATGCCTGACTGCTTAGGAGATTCTCTCTCTCTCTCTTGTTCAATTAAGCTCATGCCTGCTTTTCAGCCTGCTAAATGAAGCCTTTGATCACAATGGAGAATTCACTGTTTCAGTTGGTATTACAGCTCTAAATCTGCACATTTCCAACAGTCACTGATTTTAATTGAAATGGAAGGGCTATGTTTTTTCCTCTCTTGGGGTTTAATTGTGTTTTGCTGCTTATGAATTGCTGACTGTTGGTATCTTTTATGAAAGAAAAAAAACATGGAGGGAAAGAATAAAAATGTAACCTAGAATCTCTGGTTTGAGGTAGGAATACTTCAGGTGTAGCAGAATCCCAAAGCCATGACTAGCTTCATTCTAATTTTAGTATTATTCTTGCTACATAGTTCACTATGTAACCAAATAACCTTGACCAAACCACTTGTCTTCTCAGGGTTTCAGTTACCACTTGTCTTCTCAGGGTCTCAGTTTCCCCAATTGGTCAATGATGAGATTTGAGAGCCAATTTCCTTGGTTCTGAGATCCTGTATTCTATGTTTCAACATTTTTTTTGACATGCTATGTTCTAATTATGACCTGAGTCTCACACATCTATTAAAAGGTATATCACCCGTAATCTTTGTTGGGTTCTGAGTAGTTAACATTTATAAAATGCTTTAAGGTTTGCAAAGTACTTTATATATACTATCTCCTTTGATGAATCTTTGGGGAATTTTTTGAGACAAGTAGGACATTTTATAAAGACCAGGGGGAAAGGAAACAAAGAAAGAAGTAGGGAAATGAGACCACCTTGATATTTCAGGAAGAATAGTTTCCTATAGTGCTCTCATTGGGTTACCAATTCACAGAGTTATAGAATTGGACCTCAGAAGTTACCGTATTCTGTCCATAGAAAATATCCCCAACAAGTGGTCATACAGCATTTACTTGAGAACTTCCAGCAGTGGGAAACTTAGTATTTATCACACTAGACCACTATATTATTGAAAAGTCCTTTCTTAAATCAAAAACTAAAGTCTATTAGCCATAATGATACTACTTCTTAATTCCAGTGCTTTCCTTTTGTTAATTATTTGCTGTTTCCCCTGTATATAGTTTTCTTTGTATATATTTGTTTGCATTTCCTCATTAGATTGTAACCTCAAGGCAAGGCCAAGATGGCAGAGAAGATACACGTGAATTTGTAAGCTTCCTTCTTCCCTCAATACCAACTAGTTAAATCAGCCTCAAAAATAATGCTGGACTGATAAAAACCACAAAGTTTAGAAGCACAACTTACCAGCTGAAGAGAATCGGGAATTTCAACAAAAAAGGTCAGTTCCGAGGGGAGGAAAAAAAAATAAGATCAGCACAAACAGGGTTGGACTAAGAGCTAGCACACTGTGCCAAATGGGCTGGGGAGAACTCTGGGATCAGAGAAGCCACTGAGATAGAGGAATCTGGAACAGGCTGATAGCTCTATTCTGCTTATAAAACAGCAGATCAGAAGAGAAATCAAGCTATTTTAAAATATAAAGCCAGATCCTAGATCCACACCAATCCGGAAGTGGCCTAACACCAATCTCAGCACAGCTGTGCAGCCGCCTTCTGCTGTCTGGGGCTTTTCCTTGGGGCAGTTAAGAACCTGAACAGCAGGGGACACAGCCTGGGGCAGCCTCTAATCTACATAGTGCAGGGCTCATCCTGAGGCAGTGGAATTCTAGCAGCAGTGGAACTCTCAGAGAAGCAGAACCTCTGTAGCAAAGACCATGGTTTCCGGGCAGACACTTCTGGTTTGAGCACAGGGGCTTTTCGCATCAGCTGCTAATATCCACGGCCTCACGGGAGGCTTTGGCTGGGGTTTGTGACGCTTTCAATGTTCAGCCTTAAACCTCAGGGCAGTCTCTAGGCCACACAGTGGGGTTCCTCACTGGGCACTCCTCTCAGTGCAGTGGTGCTAACCACCTCTGAGGCATTTCTGGGGAGGGGGAAGGTAACTCTCTCCCAGAGCTCTCTCTTAGCACAGACACAAGACTGCTGCATCCATCTGGTCTAAGAGGAAGCTGATAAATTTCTTACCCCAAGGGCAGACCCCCCAGAGAGTGTTAACAATGAGTAAGAAGTGTTAATAATGAGTAAGAAGCTGAAGAGAATGATTTACACCTTCTATACAGAGAAAGAGCAGGTATCCAATCCCGAGGAGTCTAATAGCAGAGAGTCTCTAGATAACACCCTAAAAGGGAACGATACCTGCCCCTCATCACATAACTCTCTCCTAGAAGAGACTATTAAAAAGTTGAGAGTTTGAAGAAAAATGGGGAAAGGAAAGAGAAGTTATGATAGAGAATAACAAGGTCCTGAATATTGATTTGGAAAAAATAAAGAATTCACAGGAGATTCAGGGAAACAAAATTTGTGAATTAGAAAAGGTTAAAAAATCACAGGAAAGTAGGATTTCTGAATTGGAAAAGATAAAAAATTCCCAAGAAAGTAGGATTTCTGATTTGGAAAAAGAAAATAACTCACAAAAAAAAATTAGTGAAATGGAAAAAAATTCAACAGAGCAAAATAATTCATTTAAAAACTCAATTGGACATATAAAAAAAGAACTAAAAATGTGAATGAAGAAAATAACTCATTAAAAATCAGGACAGAACAAATAGAAATGAATGATTCATTGAGAAACCAAGAATCAGTCAAACAAAACAAAAAAAAAAAAATGAAAAGCTGGAGAATAACGTCAAATATTTACTGGAAAAATCTATAGACCTGGAAAATATATCTAGCAGAGATAATCTGAGGATCATTGGACTTCCTGAAAATTATGATGAAAAAAGAGCCTAGATTCTATTTTACAGGAAATCATCAAAGAGAACTGTCCAGAGATAATAGAAACAGAAGGGAAAATAGGCTTTGAAAGAATTCATCGAACACCTTCTGAAAAAGACCCTAAAAAAATAGAACTCCAAGGAACATAGTGGCTAAGCTGCAGAACTACCAAACTAAGGAAAAAATATTACAAGCAGCTAGGAAAAAACAATTCAAATATCAAGATGCCACAATAAGGGTCACTCAAGATCTGGCTGTCTCCACATTAAAGTATTGAAGGGCCTGGAACTTGATATTCTGAAAGGCAAAAGAACAAGGATTGCAACCAAGAATAAACTACCCAGCTAAGTTTAGCATTTTCTTCCATGAAAGATGATGGTCATTCAATGAAACAAAGGAATTCCATTTGTTTGTAAGAAAAAAAAAACAGACTTAAACAAAAAATTTGATCTACATCTACAAGACTCAAGAGAAGCAGAAAAAGGTAAAATGAATTCTTGAGAACTGTATCTCTGTTGTGGATATACAGAAAGTCCACATGGATAATTTGATTTTACTGATATAACATAAAAAAAGGGAAGTAGTAAAGGGAAGGGGATAGTATCAGAAAAAGGGAAAGGAGAGATAAAAAGAGGGAAACTACATCCCAGGAAGAGGCATAGAAAGTCTACCACATCTGAGGGAATTTAGAGAGGGGGAGAAACATTGTGTGAATTTTACTCTCATCAGAGTAGGCTCAAAGAGTAAATAATTGACATATTTGTTTTTCAGGGAATTCTCTCTCACCTCATTATAAGGTGGGAGAGGAAAAGGGAAAAGGAAAAGGGAAGGAAATAAGAAAGGGGAAGGGACTTATAAGGAGGGGGGGAGGGATATTAAAAAGGGAGGGCTGCGCGTCACAAGTGGGGTCCATAAATTAAATACTGGGGAAGGGGTTCAGGGAAAAAAAGCATAATGAGGGGATAATATGATGGCAGGAAATACAGAATTAGTAATTTTAACTGTAAACGTGAATGGGATGAACTCTCCCATTAAAAGGAGGCAGACAGCAGACTGGATCAAAAGTCAGAACCCTACAATATGTTGTTTACAGGAAACACATTTAAAGCAGAGAGATACATACAGAGTAAAGGTAAAAGGTTGGAACAGAATCTGTTATGCTTCAGGTGAAGCCAAAAAAGCAGGGGTTAGCCATCCTTAGATCAAGCAAAAGCAGAAATTGATCTAATTAAAAGAGATAAGGAAGGAAACTATATCCTGCTAAAAGGTAGCATAGACAATGAAGCCATATCAATACTAAACATATATGCACCAAGTGGTATATCATCTAACTTCCTAAAGGAAAAGTTAAGAGAGTTGCAAGAAGAAATAGACAGCAAAACTATAATAGTGGGAGATCTCAATCTTGCACTCTCAGAATTAGATAAATCAAACCACAAAACAAATAAGAAAGAAATTAAAGAGGTAAATAGAACATTAGAAAAGCTAGATATGATAGATTTTTGGAGAAAACTGAATGGTGATAGAAAGGAGTATACTTTCTTCTCAGCAGTTCATGAAACCTATACAAAAATTGACCATATATTTGGACATAAAGATCTGAAAATTAATTGCAGGAAAGCATAAATAGTAAATGCCTTCTTCTCAGATCACAATGCAATAAAAACTACATTCAATAAGAAGTTAGGGGTAAATAGACCAAAAAGTAATTGGAAACTAAATAATCTCATCTTAAAGAATGACTTAGTGAAACAGCAAATTATAGAAACAATTAATAATTTCACCCAAGATAATGACAACGATGAGACATCATACCAAAATTTGTGGGATAAAGCTAAAGCGGTAATAAGGGGAAATTTTATGTCTTTAGAGGCTTACTTGAATAAAATAGAGAAAGAGAAGATTAATGAATTGGCTCTGCAAATTAAAAAGCTAGAAAAAGACCAAATTAAAAACCCCCAACCAAAAACTAAGCTTGAAATTCTAAAATTAAAAGGAGAAATCAATAATATTGAAAGTAAAAAAAAACCCTATTGAATTAATTAATAAAACCAAGAGTTGGTTTTATGAAAAAGCCAATAAAATAGATAAACCTTTGGTCAATCTGATCAGAAAAAAGAAAGAGGAAAATCAAATTGTTAGTCTTAAAAATGAAAAGGGGGATCTTTCCACCAATGAAGAGGAAATTAGAGAAATAATAAGGAGTTACTTTGCCCAACTTTATGCCAATAAATTTTATAACTTAAGTGAAATGGATGACTACCTCCAAAAATATAGGCTTTCTACATTAACAGAGGAGAAGGTAAACTGCTTAAATAGTCCCATTTCAGAAAAAGAAATAGAACAAGCTATTAATCAACTCCTCAGGAAAAAATCCCTAGGACCAGATGGATTTACATGTGAATTCTACCACACATTTAAAGAACAATCAGCCCCAATGTTATATAAACTATTTGAAAAAATAGGGGATGAAGGTGTCATACCAAACTCCTTTTATGACACAGACATGGTACTGATACCTAAACCAGGTAGGTTGAAAACTGAGAAAGAAAACTATAGACCAATCTCCTTAATGAATATTGATGCTAAAATCTTAAATAATATATTAGCAAAAAGACTTCAGAAAATCATCCCCAGGATAATACACTATGATGAAGTAGGATTTATACCAGGAATGCAGGACTGATTTAAAATTAGGAAAACTATTAGTATAATTGACCATATTAATAATCAAAGTAATAAAAACCATGTGATCATCTCAATAGATGCAGAAAAAGCATTTGATAAAATCCAACACCCATTCCTACTAAAAACTCTTGAAAGTATAGGAATAAATGGACTATTCCTTAAAATAGTCAGGAGCATATATTTAAGACCGTCAGTAATCATAATATCTAATGGAGATAAACTGGAACCTTTCCCAGTAAGATCAGGAGTGAAACAAGGTTGCCCACTATCACCATTACTATTCAGTATTGTATTAGAAATGCTAGCCTCGGCAATAAGAGCCGAGAAAGAGATTAAAGGAATAAGAGTAGGAAATGAGGAAATCAAACTGTCACTCTTTGAAATTTGATATGATGGTATACTTAGAGAATCCCAGACATTCTAATAAAAAGTTATTAGAAATAATTCACAACTTTAGCAAAGTTGCTGGATATTATTTTGCAGTTTTATACATCACCAACAAATTGCAACAGCAAGAGATAAAAAGAGAAATTCCATTCAAAAGAAATGTCGAGAGTATAAAACATTTGGGAATCCATCTACCAAAAAAAAGTCAGTAATTATATGAGAAAAAATTACAAAACACTTGCCACAAAAATAAAGTCAGATTTAAGTACTTGGAAAGACATTCAGTGCTTGTGGATAGGCCGAGTGAATATAATAAAGATGATAATACTCCCCAAACTAATCTATTTATTTAGTGCTATCCCAATCAGAGTCCCAAGAAACTATTTTAATGACCTAGAAAAAATAACAATAAAATTCATATGGAAAAATAAAAGGTCAAGAATTTCAAGGTAATTAATGAAAAAAAGTCAGATGAAGGAGGTCTAGCTGTACCTGATCTAAAGCTATATTATAAATCAGCAGTCACCAAAACCATTTGGTATTGGCTAAGAAATACACTAGTCTATCAGTGGAACAGATTAGGTACACAGGACAAAATAGGGTACAACTATAGCAGTCTAGTGTTTCACAAATCCAAAGATACCAACATTTGGGATAAGAATTCATTATTTGAAAAAAAAAACTGTTGGGAAAACTGGAAATTAGTATGGAAGAAATTAGATACGGACCCACACTAAACACCATATACCAAGATAAGATCAAAATGGGTCCATGATTTAGGCATAAAGAATGAGATCATAAATAGATTAGAGGAACAGAGGATAGTCTACCTCTCAGACCTGTGGAGGAGGAAGGAATTTATGACAAAAAGAGAACTAGAGATCATTATTGATCACAAAATAGAAGACTTTGATTACATCAAATTAAAAAGCTTTTGTACAAACTAATGCAAACAAGATTAGAAGGGAAGTAACAAATTGGGAAAATATTTTTACAGTTAAAGGTTCTGATAAAGGCCTCATTTCCAAAATATATAGAAAACTGACCCTAATTTATAAGAAATCAAACCATTCTCCAATTGATAAATGGTCAAAAGATATGAACAGATAATTTTCAGATGATGAAATTGAAACTATATCCACTCATATGAAAGAGTGTTCCAAATCACTACTGATCAGAGAAATGCAAATTAAGACAACTCTGAGATACCATTATACACCTGTCAGATTGGTTAAGATGACAGGAACAAATAATGATGAATGTTGGAGGGGCTGTGGGAAAACTGGGACACTGATGCATTGTTGGTGGAGTTGTGAAAGAATCCAGCCATTCTGGAGAGCAATTTGGAACTATGTCCAAAAAGTTATCAAACTGTGCATACCCTTTGATCCAGCAGTGCTATTACTGGGCTTATATTCCAAAGAAATACTAAAGTTGAGAAAGGGACCTGTATGTGCCCAAATGTTTATGGCAGCTCTTTTTGTAGTGGCTAGAAACTGGAAAATGAATGGATGTCCATCAATTGGAGAATGGTTGGGTAAATTATGGTATATGAAGGTTATGGAATATTATTGCTCTGTAAGAAATGACCATCAGGAGGAATACAGAGAGGCTTGGAGAGACTTGCATGAACTGATGCTGACTGAAATGAGCAGAACCAAAAGATCACTATACACTTCAGCAACTATACTGTATGAAGATATATTCTGATGGAAGTGGATATCTTCAACATAAAGAAGATGCAACTCACTTCTAGTTGATCAATGATGGACAGAAACAGCTATACCCAGAGAAGGAACATTAAGAATTAAATGTAAACTGTTAGCACTACTGTCTTTCTACTCAGGTTACTTATACCTTCATAATCCAATTCTTAACGTGCAACAAGAAAATTGGATTCACACACATATATTGTATCTAGGTTATACTGTAACACATTTAATATGTATGGGATTGCCTGTCATCTAGGGGAGGGAGTGGAGGGAGGGAGGGGAAAATTTGGAAAAATGAATATATGGGATAATGTTATAAAAAATTACTCATGCATATGTACTGTCAAAAAAATTTATAATTATAAAATTAATTTTTTAAAAAAGGGATTCAATCTTAAAAAAAAAAAAAAAACAGATTGTAACCTCCATGAAAGCAAGAACTATATTTTGCTTTCTTTTGGGCTCCCAGTGCTTGGCAAAATGCTTGACACATAGTAGTCACTTAATATGTTTTGATTGATTTATTGAATGACTGATTACCATAACAGAACTTAATTCTGTCCACTAGGTCCAAGCACAAATTTAATTCCTCTTCTTCATGATAATCTTTTTCAGAAATTATAACAACAGTCTTAATCTCTTCTCAGTTTTTCCTTCTCCAGGCTAAATAGTCACAGTTTCTTTAACCAATCCTTTTATGATTCTCTAAATTCTTCTCTCTCCCCTGATCATTCTTCCCCATGGCCTTCATACTGTCAGCATGCTTTGATTGATGAGCAAAACAATTAATTCTCTACAGCCCATTTGAAATAAGTGTTGAAAAGACAGGTCCAGATATGGAGGACACATGTTGATTGAATTAATCAAATCAAAAGTATGGACAAAGTCTCAATATTTCCATTTTATCAGCCAATCAAAATTTTAATTTTTTTCTCTGATGATCATTCCTTTATTTTAATTATACCAAGACAATGTTATATAATGAAATGAATACTAAGAACCTTGAAATCAATCATGATTTTATACATATCATTTTTGTAGTTGTTATCAAGATCTTTGAAATTCACTTTCTTCATCTATATACAGTCAATAAAACATATTTGTACTACCTATTCTAAAAGGAGATTGTAAGGAGAGGACTTTGTAATTCTTCTATTTTATTTTTTCATTAAAGCTTTTTATTTTTCAAAACATAGCGTGGACAATTCTTTAACATTAGCCCTTGCAAAATCTTGTGTTCCAATTTTCCCTCCCTTCCCCCATGCCTTCCCCTAGATGACAAATAGTCCAATATATATTAAACATGGTGAACATATGTTAAATCCAATATATGCATATATATTTTTATTTCTTTATTTTATTTTTTTATTATGGCTTTTTATTTACAAGTTATATGCATGGGTAATTTTACAGCATTGACAATTGTCAAGCCTTTTGTTCCAATTTTTCCCCTCTTTCCCTCCACCCTCTCCCCCAGATGGCAGGTTGAACAAACATGTTATATATGTTAAAGTATAAATTAAATACAATATATGTATACATGTCCAAACAGTTGTTTTGGTGTACAAAAAGAATCAGACTTTGAAATAATGTACAATTAACCTTTGAAAGAAATCAAAAATGCAGGCGGACAAAAATAGAGGGATTGGGAATTCTATGTAGTGGTTCATAGTCATCTCCCAGAGTTCTTTCACTGGATGTAGCTTGTTCAGTTCATTACTGCTCTATTGGAATTGATTTGGTTCATCTCATTGTTGAAGATGGCCAGGTCCATCAGAATTGATCACCATATGATATTGTTGCAGTATATAATGATGTGATCCTGCTCATTTCACTCAGCATCAGTTCATGTAAGTCTCTCCAAGCCTTTCTGAAATCATCCTGTTGGTCATTTCTTACAGAACAATAATATTCCATAATATTCATATACCACAATTTATTCAGCCATTCTCCAATTGATGGGCATCCACTCAGTTTCCAGTTCTGGCCACTACAAAGAGGGCTGAACAAACATTCTTGCACATACAGGTCCCTTTCCCTTCTTTGAGATATAAGCCCAGTAGTAACACGTATGCATACATATTTATACAATTATTGTGGTACACAAGAAAAATCAAATCAAACCAGTAAAAAATAAGAAGAATAAAATGCAAGCAAGCAACCATGAAAAGAGTGAAAATGGTATATTGTGAACCACATTTAGTTCCCCCAGTCCTCTCTCTGGGTGTAGATGGTTCTCTTCATCACTGCACCCCATCCAAGAGAGCCATCCCATATAATGAAAAGTATTTTTAAAGATAAAAAAGAATAAGAAAATTTTTTCAAAAAAGTCTGAAAACACATGTAGTTTGTAATACCTGTGAATCTATCACCTCCATGAAGATGTGTATGACAGATATCACTTTATATTTCTCCATTAGAGTCCTCCTTACTTTTAATAATTTTGTTACATTTATTTTTATTTTTTTTTGTATGTGTGGGTATTCTTTAATTTACATAGTTTTAGTTATTGTGTATATTGTTTTCTTGATTTTGCTTACTTCAACTCTATACCAATTCATGTAGACATTTCCATGCTTCTCTGTATTCATCACACACACAATTACTAACATCACAACATTTTATTATATTCATGTTCCACAATATGTAGCCATTCATGTGCCAAATATCAAACCATCCCTTTTTCAATTACCATATATTTTGTTTCCAACTTTTTGCTTTCATAATGTTGCTATAATTATTTTGCTGTATATGGAGAGATTCTTATCCATGGCTTCCTTGAGTTTTAGTATAAGATTTCTTGGTTCAAAGTATATGGAAAGTGTCATTTGACTTGAATAATTCCAAATTATTTTCCAAAATTATTGTAACATTTCATAGCTCTGCCAATGATGTATTAGTGTGCCTATTATTCCACAATAATTCTGACACTGATTACTATCATTTTTTGCCATCTTTGCCAATTTCCATGATATGAGGTAAAACCTTAAGGTTGGTTTGTTTTGCATGTCTCTTCTATTAATAATTTTGAACATTCTTTCATGTGGTTGTGAATATTTTGTGATCCTTTTTTGATAATTGTATGTTCATATCCTTTGACTATTTATTGATTGGGGTAATAGCTATCAAGTTTATATGTATGACTATATGTAATGCCTTACTAGATAAATTTGATACAAAGATTTCTTTTTCATTCTATAGCTTTACTTCTCATTTTACGTACACTAATTTTGTCTAGGTAATTTTTTTTTCACTTTATAAAATAAAATTATCCACTTTATTTCTTGTTTGGCTAAGAATACATCTACAATAGCTGTGTGAGGCATTTGATCAACTTCTTTTTGATTTTTAGATAGTATTATCTTTAATTTTAAATTCATGTATATATTTAAAATGTATTCTTGGGGCAGCTAGTTGGTGTAGTGGATAGAGCAGAAGTCATGAAGCTTTAGTTCAAATCTGGCCTCAGACTTAACCCCAATTGCCCTAGCAAAAAAAAAAAATGTATTGTGGAATATGGCATAAAGTGTTTGTCTAAGCCTAATTTCTGCCAACTGCTTTCAATTCCACAGTTCATTTTTATGTAAATCATTATTTAGCAATCTCTCCCCCATTTTGTTCTTTTGTAAGTGGCTTTTTTTGAACCCAAAATAAGACTCACTATATATCATATCATGAAAACCAATGGAATTATGGTTCCTTGAAATATCAAGGCCAGTCTCCTTAAGCAGAAAGAGAAGTGCTTTTAGTAAGCAAGATTTTGTTCAGAATAATTCAGAGAGTTCTAATGGAACAGGGGAACTTAGATAAAAGTCTGACTACTTATTAGAGGAGGAATCAACATAGTTGTTTCCCTGGCTTAAGGACAATACTATCCACAAGGACAGAATTTTAAAAATATTTCATTGAAGAACAGGGTATCTTTTATGCATAAGTCCCTATCTAGTGTGTTGGTCCTAGGTTCTCAGGAAGCAATCCTGTAACTTTTAGCATCTGTTTTAAGCAGTCAAGATGTCAGGCAAACTGTAGAAAAATCTAATTTGCAAATTCAATCCAGAATTTAAGAGTTGGAAGGGACTTTAGAGATCATCTAATTCAGTCTCCTCATTTTATAATTTAGGAAATTGGGACCAGGGAAGCAGGTTAACTTGTCTAAAGTCATGCAATTGTTTTTTGTGGCATCAGAGTAATGATTCAAACCAAGTGTCCTAAATTCCAGCTCTAGTGATCTTTCCAGTGTCAGATTGTCTGGCCCTCCTCACTAGAAGTTTTTGTCCAAAAGTTGGAATGATCCCATTGTAGTCTAGGAACTTAAAAAATCTAGCCTCACCCATAAAATGAGGGGTTTGGCCTAGGAGATATTTCACTCAAAATTTAAGTTCTTAATTCTCAGTGTGAAATTGGTAGATACTTTGTATGTACATGATGGTGCTACAGTAGTAATGTTTCACCCCCCCCCCCCATAACTATTTATTCTGTATTTATTTATGTATAAACCTAGTGTAATGTCTCCTAGTAGTATGTAAGATGCTTGAGAGAAGAAACTGTATCCTCTTTGTGTTTACACTTTCAGAAACTTGCACAGTCCTTGGCACATAGTAGGCACTTAATAAGATGAATTGATTTAGTTTGTAGCATTTATCCACTAGGTGTCACTCTACTCAAGCCAGCAGCTTTTCTACACTAAGCCTCCTTTGATAGATGCACACAAAAATCCTCTTTTTGCCCAAGTGTAGGAAGTCCAGGCCTATCAACCACATAGCTTCAAAAGGCAGCAAGAAAGCGCCTCTTGCTGAGGCAAGGTTTGAATGAATCCAGGGAATGACACAAAATTATTGCTTAGAATTATAAAACAGTATATAATATATGGATCTAAATCTCTTCTATCCTGCAGTCTTAGAATTTTCCTGACTTAATCATGATCCTCTAGGTTGATATTATGCACATACATGTATGGTAAAATAGTGAAGACCCTAGTATTGAGAGCTTTGCCCAATCATCTTCCAGTGCTCACAGATCATAGAAAGATAACTAAGGGGACTGGTGTTCACCAGTTTTCAACTATGAGGCTCACTTCTAAGTTCTAGATACAAACTATTTCTGAGGTGGGAGGTGAAAGGGTGCTGGGATATTCTCACTGCTGAAGTTTTTGAAAAAACTTCCAAGTCTCCATCTGTTCTGTCATGCTTCTTTTCATGTTCTATCCAGTTTGGATGTTCTGGGTCTCCACTTGATCTGGACTTGGGTTATCAAATTCTAGTTACCAATTGAAAGCTCTTGAACCCATTCCAATTTACATCTTCTACTCTGGCTTCTAATGCAAATTTACCTTTCCTATTGAGTCTCTCAGGTAGGAACACAGGTCTCAACAATCACTTAACAGTTTAGGAGCTCCTAGTCCAACTGCTAAACCCATGTCTAATTGGTTGCTAGCACTTCTCTTCAACTATAGCACCTACTGCTTCCAAATATTATGATTCTCAAAGTTAACCATCATTCATATGGTTAAACAGTTGGATTTACTAGCAGTTCCAATGTATCTATTCCTTTGAATGGTGAGGAAGACAATTTGAATTTCAAGGGCAATTAAAAGAAAGGGAGAATATCCTCTTATGCTAGAATATTATTTTGTTACTTTTTTTTGGCATTTTGTGTAGCTGTCTGCTCACTGGGGCTATTTGTTCCTCAGTTCCAGATGAAGGGAAGATGGTAGACTCCTAGCAATGGAAATATGAGGAAAATGATCCTCAACACCTGAGTTATCACTTGCTTATTCAAAGTCATCATAATTATACATAGGGTCCAGGAGGAAAATCATAATAATTTAAATAGACAAGAGGGCTAAAAAAAATAGACAAGAGGGCAATGTGTGGATATTGATAATATAGTTTTCTTCCAGTTCTGGCATTTTGTATTCTGAGTAGTAAAGTCACTTCCATTTCTGATGTTATATGACTAGGAATAATGATTAATCAATCATAATTAATCAGGTTAATTAATTAAATAAATAATAATTCACACCCTCATCTGACCTCCCTGTTGCTTCAGCACACTCATTGCAGTATCTAGTTTAGGTCTAACCTTCACAGTATTTCCCTATGTTTTTTCATTTTTCCCTTTTCCCAATCAAACAGTTCTATGTCACATTCTTTCCAGGATTTTCCTTTTTTCTTTTTTTAATGTGATAGAGATACATAATGTATTTGTTTTTAAGTAATAATAAATTATAACAGCTATCCACATTTATTAAGTGCCTTCTTTTTTAAACAGTTAACAAAATGAAATTTACTTAGCCTCAGCAGAATATTCAACAAAGTTGTCCATTGAGGACACTCTGAATTGATTCAGTTGATTGAAACTCATCTCTGAATTGCTGATCATGGGCTAACAGCCAAGTTCAAAGTACTTTCCTCATACTAATTGTGGAAGAAAATAGTAGAAGTTTTATTATCTCCACAAATGAGAAAATTCAGGCTCAGAGAGGTAGTGACTTGCCTATGGTCATATAGCCAGGATATATCAGAACTGGGACATCAAATGTAGTGATCTTTCAGCGTATCTTGTCTGATCTGTACCTGAAGCTTAAATTATTTCTACAACATCCCTGATATTGGTCGTCCAGCCTCTGCTTGAATATTTCTAGTGAAGGGGAGGTCACTACCTCCTGAGATTCTCTCTGTCATTGATAGACAGTTCTAACTATAAGAAAGTTTTTTCTCACAATGAGCTGAAATCTGCTTCATTGGAACCTTAGTTCAATTTATATTGAAAACCAAAAGATAGCTCCCAAATCAAATAATAAATATTACATTTTGTAATAATGTTTAAATCTTTCTATATAATTTAGTCTTAGGCCTTAAACAATGATAAAATTCATTCATTAATAATCTCAAATTCAGCTGAGTCTCTTTGTAATTCCTCCTGATAGTTAGAAGTCCTTGTTAGAAGTCTGAATGATTTGAAGGTTAAAGATTTTGTTTCTCTTGGGGCCAGGATATTCTCAATGACACACATAGAAATATTGTCCAACAAAGAATATTATTATTATTATTAACATTGATAATAATCCAATTACTGACATTTATATAGCATTTTATGCTTAGAAAATATTTTATATCCATTATCTCATTTGACCCTCACTAGAATCTTATGAGTAACATAAGTATTATGATCCACACTTTATGTATGAATGAATTAAAACAATACTTATCTAAGCCTCCTGCAGTGACAAAGCATATTAATTATTGACATGTTGATTAAACTTGCCCTTTGCTTAAGGTATGGATGGGTGATGGGAATGAATTCCAAATATTCAGGCTAATTCCAGCTAAATCCTGACCAAAGTAAATTAAAAAATCAAATTATAGGTAGAAAAATTTTACTCAGAATGGTGAACTTACTAATAAATAATTCTGACCAATCATAGAACGCACTGCCTCAAAAAGTAGTGAACTCCACATTAACAGAAATAAAAATTGGATGATTATCTATTGTATGAGGTGGGAGGTTGGGGCTAGATGACCTTTGAGATTCCTTTGAATGCTAAGATTCTATGAAGTCAGGAATGAATGAAAACAATGAAGGTTAATTTAGTCAGGCAGGGTCTCTTAGAAGAGATAGGGCCTTGAAAAATGGATAAAATTTGGATTGGGGAAAGAAGAAGTAAAAGATTGTGATATTAGCTCAGTTGTTTTTTTACAAGTGTTGAAACAAAGGCTTGTGTTTTTCTTATGTGTAGGGATCCCTTAGATGCTGCACACAATAAGAACTTAATGTTAATGAATATTTGTGGAAGGAAGAAAGGAAGGAAAAGAAAAGAAAGAAATAAGAGAAGAAGAAAGGGAAAGAGGAAAAGAAAAAGGAAATGAAGAGAAGTAAAGAAAGGGAAGAGACAAAGGAAGGGATGGAAAAAAGAAAAAGAAGGTAAGGGAAGGAAAGAAAAGGAAGGGAAAAGGAAGGGTAAAAAGGAAGAAATAGAAGGGAAAAAAGGAAAGGAAAGAAAAGCAGGAAAAGAAAAGAAAGGAAAAAGGAAAGGGAAAGGAAAGAAAAGGAAAGGAAAGGAAGGAAGGAAGAGAAGAATGTTTAGGGAAGCTCAGTGCTCACTTTCAGTCCATTTCAATGAATTCTTTCCACCCTGAAGTTCATAGGCCAGTGGATATTTTTCAACGACTAAGCCTGGATTATTTATTTATTTATTTTTGTATATAATTAATACATTAGATAACAGAAAGGGGATCCAAAAAGAATTCTACAGACTAGACTCTAATAACATGAAATTTAATAAGGATAAATGTGAATTTCTATACCAGGATTAAAAAAAAATAAACAACATAAGTTCAGAATGGGGGACACATTACTAGACAATAGTTTGTGTGCTTTGGGGTTTTAAGACTATAGATTCAATACAGAATTGACAGTGTGGTGTGATAATCAAATTTTCAATAAGATCTTTGTATGAATAAATAAGATTGAATTGTCTCTAGAGTGAAGGAAATGACATCCTACATTTGTTCTATGTCCCAGCAAAATTATATGTCCATTTTTTGGTGTTATATTTAAGAAGGAAATTTTGAAATTGGAACTAGTCTAAAGACAACTAGGATGGTGAAGATGCTCAAAAGCAGGTCATATGAAGATTTCTTGAGGAATTAAAGATTGTTAGCCTAGTAAATATGTGTGTATGTGCACACATCTTCTGCCCTGAGGAGATTACAGTCTAATTGGAGTGGTAAAGTAGACTCTTATAATGCAGTGGATAGATAGATCACTGGGCCTCGAGTCAGGAAGAACTTGAGCTCAAATTTTATCTCAGACCTATATCAGCTGTATGACTATGCATCTGTAAATGGAAATAATAATTTCATCCTCCTCCCAGGGTTATTATGAAGATTAAGTGAAATTTAATTGTAAAGCACTTAGCATAGTTTCTGCCATATAATAAGCACAATATAAGTGTTAACTCTTACTATAATTAGACAGGTATGTTGGAGAGTCTCAAGTAAAATTTGAGGAGGGGTAGATCCTTTGCCTTGTTTTTTTTTTTTTTTTTAATGGAGCCTTCAGAGTATTCAGGCTGTAACCCTTAAAAGGCTAACCTTCCTTACTGCAAATTCTGCATCAATGGAGGAAAAAAGAGAAACTCAGAAACAATAGGTCCTAGCTAAAACTGTCATAGTAAGAGCACAGGAAGATCTAACTTTTGTTTTCCCAAGTGAATCTAATTGCTTAAAAGCCAGCTGGCTGCTAAGGCCTCTCTGCTACCACACAAATGAAGTTCATCTCCGCCCAGTTCATTCTCTTCCTGACTTGGCCAAGAGAAGCCTCTGAAGACAACTGGAAAGTTTCCAAGCCAGTTACAATGAGAATTGTTCCAAGCACCAAGTTTCCTGAGCCAGAAGACGTGGTAATATAGGGGCTCATCTATTGTCTTCAAGCATTCTTGACATAGGAAGCCTGAAACAGGCTTTGAGATAAAATGCCTCCGCCCCTGTTCTATTAGGCAAGGAAGGGGTGTGCTTTAAGAAATTTGAAAAATCTCCTCAGTAATGAAACTTGGGGGATAGAGCAAGACTGGTACCTTTATATTTTAGAATAATTTTGAAGGGAAAAAACCGTGAATAAGAGAAAAGAGCTTCTAAAAGATAGTGACATGTTTTTGATTTTCTTTGTGTCTCCAGACATTACATTAATGTCTAACATGTAGCAGTCACTTTATAAATATTTTTGATTGACCAATATTGGGGAGGTATTGTGGATTTTGGTTCTTTAGGTTTTATTGTGTTTTATAACACTGATTGACTCAGGAATCTGCTCTTCCAAGCTGTAAATTTCATGTCTCTCACTTGACTTCTTTTCCTTTTCATGGTTCCATTTTCCATTATAGGATCTTAGGTGAAGTACTAGAAGGAATTTCAGAGGTGATGTAGTCCAATCTTCTAATTTTACAGTTGGGGGAATTAAGATCCAAGAGATTATAATTTGCTCAAAGAAAGAAAGAGGAGGGAGAGGGGAAAGAGGATGAAGGAAGGAGGGAAATACAGAAAGACAACCAGAGAGAGTGTAGTGGGGAAAGGCTTAGAGTCATGATTCAAGTCCCAAGTCAGTCAGGTAAATGACTTGGGGAAAATAATTTCATGTTAATGATTTAGTTTTTTTTTTTTTTTCAATATCAAGAGTATCTCAGAGGATCACCATTAGAAAGTTCCTGGACAACTGTAAAGAATTATGATATGTGAACTCTTATTTATGCTGAGGTAGGGACAGTATCTTGCCTAAGAACTGTTTTTTGCTTGCTGCCCACAACACTCAATACCCAGCAGATTTTTAAGTTGAAATCAGTTCTACATGCGGCATTCTTTTGTTCCTTCTGGATTTGAAGTTCTACATTCCCAAGTCTCTTACAATTCTAATATTCTATGGTCTGTGTTCTAAGGTCTCTTCCAGAATAAGCATTTTATATTGCTTCACTTAAGGTTTTTTTTTCTTAACAGTATATATTCTAAAAAATGAAAAAAAATTAGGGCACCTAGATAGTGCAATAGTTAGAGTACTGCCCTGAAGTCAGGAGGACCTGAGTTCAAATACTTACTAGCTGTGTAATCTTAGGCAAATTTCTTAATCCCAATTATTTTCCAAAAATATAAAAAAAGAACATTCTATATTCGATACCAAGTTCAAAATGGGCACATGATTTAGACATGGTGATACCAATGTGTTTATGGATACCATAAACAAATTAGGAGAGTTAAGCAATAATTTGTCTGTCAGATCTATGGAGAAGGGAAGAATTTATGACCAAACAAAAAATAGAGAATGTCATGAAATGCACAATGGATAATTTTGATTACATTAAATAAAAAAAGTTTTTGCCCAAGCAAAAATGATGCAACCAAGATTAGAAGGGAAACAGAAATCTGGGAAGCAATGTATACAAGCAGTTTTTCTGATAAATTCCTCATTTCTCAAATCTATAGAGAACTGCGTTAAATTTATAAAAATACAAGTAATTTCCCAAATGATAAATGGTCAAGGATATGAACAGACATTTTTCAGATAAAACTATCTATAGTCATATAAAAATGCTTTAAATAACTATTGATTAGAGAAATGCAAAGTAAAATAACTTTGAGGTACTACCTCAAACCTATTAGACTGACTAAAATGAAAGCTTTTCTTTTTTTCCTTTTGAAAATGATAAATATACACAAAGATATAGGAAAATTGGAACACTGATGTATTGTTGGTGGAGTTATGAATTGATCAAATTATTTTGGAGAGAAATTTGGAGCTATGCACAAACATCTAGAAATCTGCACATATCTAGCAATACTGCTATTAGGTCTGTATCCCAAAGACATCATAAAAATGGGAAAGGGACCCCACCCTAACAAAATATTTATAGCAGCTCTGTTTGTGGTGGTAAAGCATTGAAAATTGAGGGGATGCCTATCACTTGAGGAATGGCTCTACAAGTTATGTGTACTTGGAATACTATTGTGCTATAAGAAATGATAAACAGGTAGATGTCAGAAAGAACATGTAAAGGAGTAAATGAATTGATATTGAGTGAAGTAAGCAAAGCTAGGAGAATATGGTACACAGTAACAGCAACATTATTCAATGATCAACTACAATAGATTTCATTCTTTCCAGTTATATAACGATCCAAGACAATTCCAAAAGACTTTTGATAGAAATAACTGAAAAGACTTACATAAATTGATGCTAAATGAAGTGAACAGAACCAAGAGAACAACAACATGTGATGATCAACTGTGATAGATTTGGCTTTTTTCAACAGAGTTGATTTAAGTCAATTCCAATAGACTTGTGAGAAAAGAGCCATCTGAATCCAGAGAGAGAATTATGGAGATATGAATATGGATCAAAGCATAGTATTTTCATCTTGTTGTTGTTTGTTTGCTTGTTTTTCCTTTCTTGTGTTTTTTCCCCTTTTGATCTGATTTTTTTTGTGCAGCATGACAAATATGAAAATTTACTTAGAAGAATTGCACATTTAATCCATATTGTACTGCAGGCTGTGTAGGGAAGGGGAAAAGGAAGAAGAGGGAGAAAAATTTGTAAAATAAGGTTTTGCAAAGGTGAATGTTGAAAACTATCTTGGTATGTATTTGAAAAAATAAAATACTGTTAAAAAAGACTTGTGATAGAAAATATTGACCTCATCCAGAGTCTATCTATGGGGTCTGAATGCAGACTCTGAATGCAAATTGAAGCATACTGTTTTCACTCTTTTTGTTGTCTATCATTTTTTCTTTCTTGTAGTTTTCCTGTTGTTCTGATTCTTCTTTTACAACATGACTAATATGGAACTATGTTTAATATGATTATATGTACAACCTATATCAGACTACTTGTTGTCTTGGGGAGGTAGAAGGGAAAGAAGGGAAGCAGGAAGAAAATTTTGAAATTCAAAATCTTACAAAAATGAATGTTGAAAACTATATTTATATGTAATTTAAAATACTATTAAGTGCAAAAAACCCGTTCTATATTCCAGAGGGATGGGCAATGATTTCTACTGGATTATCTGCTAAACATCTTAAAAGTCAAAATGTATAACAGAAACCTCATTATCGTCTTCCTCAAATTTAACTTCTCTACTTCTGTTTAGAGTATTACTTTATGAATCATACAACTTTGAAAGTTTGGAATCATTTTCAGCTCCTTTCTCTTCCATCCACATCTAATCTGTTGTCAAGTCCTGTCAATATACTTCCAAAACACCTTTTGTCTCTCTATTCCCCCTTCATTCTACATTCCCCTCATTTTTTTCATTTGGATCATTTCTCATCTGGATTATTAAGTATCCTCTATTCCTTTCTCACTTAAATACATCTTCAGGTCTCCCCTATTCAACAAACATATTGCTATAACATTATATATATAACATAATATATGCGTACATATATATACACAAATATATGTTTATGTATATGTATGTATATATACTTACCTATATGCCTATTTTTTCTCCATTCAATATAATCTCTTTGAGAATGAAAATTATTTTTAATCTTAGTATCTCTTGTATCTGATGATATGTAGCTGCTTAATGAATGCTTATTGAATTTAATTATATGTTTTTTGTTATACTGGAATGTTACATTCCAGTGATGACATTTGATATCCTTTTCTGATCTCTCCAGCAAGTGAAACCTCTCCCCTCCCATATATACTTATGTGTATACATATCTTCCTCTTTTAGAATATATGATCCTAGAGGTCTTTGGTAGTTTCATTTTTCTTTTTATTCCCAGCACACACCGTTGGCTCTTAATAAATGCTTGTCAATTGATTGATTCATCAGTCCCTTCTGGCTATAATAGTCTAAAATTCTGTGAGTATAGGTTTTGGTGAAAGATTAAGTTCTCTGGAATCACAAACAGAACTGGAACAAGTCTTTCTTAGTGAGTCACATTATTTCTGTTCCATGACCAGCCAGTCCCCCAAAGAAGCTTTTTAGAAATTCATGCTCTGTTTCTTCTTCCTTCTTCCAGGCACAACTTCAATTTAAAACTTGGCCCCTCCCTCTCTCTTGTAAGATTTGGGAGCTCCTCTAAGGATATAATGTGTACCCAAGGCTGGTGTTGGACTCAATGGGAAATAAAAGAGTCTTCCTAATAGAAAGCTGAAAGAGCTCTCTAAAACTGACAAGGGACATTCTGTTTTCAACTGAATGCCTAGGAGAAGGAAGAAAGAAGCAGAATGTTTTCAGCCCCGTTTGTGATTCCAGAAAGCTCAAATTCTAAAAATGTTTTATCTGAAATACTGTTTTGACCAAAACTAGAATCAGAGAATTGTAGAATAGTATGGCTGGATGGAACTTTAAAACACAGACCATAACATATTAGAGTGGAAAGGGAGCTCACAGTGTACATGAAAATCAGGGTCAATTAATAAAATCTGATGGTCCAGAGGAGGAGAGGTATATCTCTTGTCTACTCCTCCTGCCTCTGGATCATATGCCTTCATCCCAGAAAATATGAGATTCCCAGTCCTAACATTTAATGATTCCAGAAAAAAAAAAGAGTTCTTTCATCTGCCTTGATAGTCCATTCCAGTCTGAAAAACATTAGAGTGAGAAATGTTGTCAGGACATCCAATATAAATCACTCTTGCCCTAATTTAATAGATTTCCTTTTGTTCTTTCCTTAGTGGAGAGCATCTGGGCATAATTCTTCATGCACTGAAAGTCATTATTAGTACATTCATTCTTGGCCACCCTATCCTGACATCTTTCCTTATGGGCTCTATGAAGATAGTTATGCTGCAGAGCTTGGAAGCAGAGAGTGAGCTCAACATGACCTCTGGGAACTCCAAAGGAAGGTAAGAGTGGTTATTCAGAGGGCAATGGCATTATAAGAAAGGCATAGACATCTTGGGAATGACTATTGATCCAGATTTCAGACTTGCTCTTACTGTCATCATACAGAGAGACAATTTCTATCATGAAGGGACTAACCAATCCTACCAATAGCCAACCAAATTCAATGTTTAGAGAAGGTGAGGCAGACTAGTAGAAGCAGAGGTACCCTGGGGAGAAGACAGGAGGCAGCATGTGCCACCACCACTACCACCACCATCTTGACTATCATATCTTCTCAGATCTTGATGGAGACATCTCAGGATCCCAAATATAAGAGCCCTAGAAACATCAGTATTTCCTTTTAGGTGCTCATAGCCATAAACCTGGAAAATAGTTCCAGTGAAGATAGAGCCTGGAAACTGCCCCTGCAAGTGCTATGGACACATCCAGCTTTCTTTTTCTCCTTTCATCCTCAATCCACATTTCCTATATCATTCTGCCACTATTTCTGTTTTGCTCTCTGTCTCTCAAGCTCTTGTCCTTGCTTAGACAAACCCCTTTTATTGCACAAGTGATCCCATTTCATCCATTCTACTCTATCACATTGCCCTTATTTTCAGTCTCTGTCTACTTTTTGCTTCCTATTATCTAAAATCATGTCCATAACCCCCCTGTTCAAAAAAGCTTATTTGATCCATCCACCATCAATTAACTATCATGCCATATTTATCCTCACCTTTATAGCTTAAACTCCTTGAGAAATCCTTCTATAATAGGCTCCTTTACTTTCCCTCCCTTTTTTCTTAATTCTCTACAATAACTTCTGACTTCATCATAGAACCAAAACATTTCTATCCAAAGTTACTAAAGATCTCTTATTAGATAAATATTATAATTTTTTCTAATAATTCTTAGCTTCCTTGACCTCTCTATTTAAAATTTTTTTTAGAAATGTTATTTTAATAGTATATTATTTTTCCAATTAATGGAAAAATAGTTTTCAATTTTCATTTTTGTAAGATTGAGTTCCATTTTTTTCTCCTTCCTCCATTTTCTCCCCCTTCCTCATGCTAGCAAACAATCTGATATAGGTTGTACATGTACATTCATTTTAAACATATTTCCACATGAGTCACGTTGGGAAAGAAAAATGAGAACAAAATAGAAAAAAAACAAACAAAGCAAAAAAAGGTAAAAATAGTATTTTTTGATCCACATTCAGTCTTCATAGTTTTCTCTCTGGATATGGATGGCATTTCACATCCAAAGTTTATTGAAAGTGCCTTGGATCCTTGAATTGCTGAGAAGAGCTAAGTCTGTTATAGTTGATCATCACATAATCTTATTGCTGCGGTGTATTGTTTTCCTGGTTCGACTCAGTTCACTCAGCATTAGTTCCTGTAAGTCTTTCTTTTTCTTTTCTTTTCTTTTTTTTTTTAATTTGCTGAGGCAATTGGGATCAAGCAACTTGCCCAGGGTTATACAGCTAGGAAGTATTAAGTGTCTGAGCCCAAATTTGAACTCAGGTCCTTCTGACTTCAGGGCTGGTACTCTATCCACTGCGCCACCTAGTTGCCCCACTATTTACCATTTTGTATAGAACAATAGTATTATACAGATATAAAATAGAAAAATAGTATTTCATGACTCTCACATACCTTAATTTGAATCACTTCCCAATTGATGGTCAATTATTTGCCAACATAATAAGAACTGCTAGAAACAAATTTCCACAAAAACATTCTTACTCTTTGGCATACAGACATTAAAGGGTATGCATAGTTTTACAGCCCTTTAGGCATATTTTAAAATTGCTCTGCAGAATGTTTGGATCAGTTCACAACTCCACTAAACAATGCATTAATATCTCAGTTTTCTCACTTATCCTACATTTATCATTATTTTTCCCTGCCATTTTAGCCAATATGAAAGGTATTAGGCAATAGTGATTTAAAGCATTTTTTCGTATGACTATAGATGGCTTTAATTTCTTTATTTGAAAATTGTTCATATCCTTTGACCATTTGCCAATTCAGGAATGACTTGTGTATTCTTATAAAATTGACTCAGTTCTCCATATATTTTAAAAGTAAGACCAGAAGAAACACTGCTTGTAAAATTCCCCTCCCCCAGCTTTCTGCTTCTCTTTTAATTTTGGCTGCTTTGAATTTGATTGCATAAAGCTTTTTAAATTTAGTGTAATCAAAATTATCCATTTTGAATTTCATAATAATGTTACTACTTCTTTTTTTGGTCATACATCCCTCCTTTCTTCAAAGATCTGACAGGTAAACTATCCCTTGCCCTCCTAATTTGCTTACATATCATCCTTTATGTCTAAATCACAAACCCATTTTGACTTTATCTTGGTATAGCTGTGAAATGTTGTGTGAAATATTGACCTTTACCTCTTTTTAGTCTTTGACACTGTCATCATCTTCTTCTTGATGTTCTCTTTTTTCCCTAGATTTTTATGGCACTGCTTTTTCCTGGTTTTGCTCCTGTCTATCTGATCAATCCTTCTCAATATCCTTTGCTGGATCTTCTTCCTCATCATGTCCAAAAACTGTGTATTCCCACAGGGCTCTGTCCTAGAACCTCTTTTCCCATCTATTCACTTCACTTAATAATCACACAAGCTCCCATGGATTTAACTCTCATATCTATGCTCATGATTCTAATACTTATCTAGCTTTAACTTCTCTGCGAACCTCCAGTTTTGCATCTCTAACTGCTTATTGAATATTTTGACCTGAAAGTACCATAATTATTTTAAATTCAACACATCTACAACTGGACTCATTATCTTTTGTCCCCGAACCCTTGTCTATCCCTAATTTCCAGATATTGGGGAAGATACCACCATACTTACAATCACTCAAGATTGCAAGTGTGATAGTCTTCCTCTACTTATTCTCCTCCCTTTCCCCATATCTAATCTCGTTAGAACCTGTCAATTTTACCTTCATCTCATTTCTCCCGTACGTATCCTTATCACCTCTGAAACAGACTACCACCACCATTTTATCATCTTATATCTGAACCATTGTAACTGTCTTCTTGTTGGGCCCATCAGCCACAAGTCTTTTCCCACTCCCTTCTATCCTCCTCTCAGCTGCCAAAGAGATTTTGCTAAAGTGAAGGTCTGACCAAGTCAAACTTTACTAAATAAATCCAACCTTAGACATTTACCAACTGTCTGACTCCAGACAAGTCACTCAATCTTCTATCTCAGTTTCCTCATCTGTGAAGTAGAGATAACAATAGCACATACCTCTTCAGTTTATTGTGAGTATATAATGAGATAATATTGTAAAGCACTCTGTGAACCTTTAAACACTATATAAACACTATTATTATTATTATCATCATGAATATTAACAATAATTACCGAGTATTATGTTTGGCACAACAGAGAGTGATGGTATTACTACATATAAAACAAAGCCACATGGCTGCTAGAGTTTCAATCTAATTGGGAATAGCTTATCCATAGGAAGAAATAGTTTATAACAACAGGCCAGCATCTGTTATGCATCTCAAAATGTTTAGCAGGGAGGTTGTATTGGTGCATTTCCCAGAGATGTGGTCCCTTTCTAGGGAAATATGTGGTCTGGTTCCCTGATGAAAGACATGACAGATTTCCTTGGTCCTTGGCATTTTACTGAAGACTGATTTAGATTGGATACTATAACTATTTCTTATCACCATGGTTTTTTTTGTTTTTGTTATTTTTTGTTTTTGTTTTTGGACTAGAATGGGCTATTGAGAAAAATGGACTAACCAGAAGTTTCTATTTATCCCCATCCTTTTGGTAGAGGGTCAGAAACCATATCTTGCTGGGTGGGGCTATTCCAAGAGACATGTTCCAATATACTCCCTCCTCCTCTCTTTCTCTTTCCCTCTACTATATATAACACTTATAGTAAATGCTGTATAAATTAAGAAGAGAGATAGCTCTGTGCTTGAGGTGGGAGTTACAGAGGGAATGAAAAGCTTCATAGTGAAAGTGGAACTTTAACTGGGTCTTGAAAGATGAACAAGATTTAGATAGGGAGGGGTGTAATTCCAGGCAGTGGCAATAATATAAACAAAAATATAGGGCATTTTCATCATGGACCTCTCTGGTAATCTGATGAAACCTATAGAACACTTTTTAAATGCATGAGATCACATAAGACACCTATAATATTGAAATAGTTATGAAAAAAGCATTTAAAAACATCAATAAACTTCAGATTAAGAAGCCCTGGAATAGGCATTTGAAGGCATGAAGTATGGGGTAAGGTAAAGTCAAGAAGGTAAAGTAGAAGTTCTTCTCTTTTCCCCATCCCCTAAAACCCTTCAATAGCTCCTCTAAATAGATCTAGAAAATATATCCGACCAAATACTAATGGGAAAATCAAAGAAAAAAATAACAATGGACACAATAGACATTGGGGATGGATGAGATCAGGCCAGGAATGGGCTGAGAATTCCAGTTCCAGAGAGGGGTTAATATTAGGACTTTTGTGTATATATACATTCATATATTCATACACACACACACATGGCCTTTTAGATATGGCCAACATGGAAATTTGTTTTGCTTGACTGCAGGTAACAAACATGGACTACATGCAGTCAAGCATATAGTTTTTTTTTTTTTTTCTATTCTTAATTGAGGGAGTAGGAGAGAAGACAGATTTTTGTTGATTGAAGAAAAGAACAATTTAATTAAAAATACACAGTATGTTTGGGGAACAATGGTGTTTGGCTCAGTTGGAGAATATATGTTGGTCAGAAGGAGGGTGGTTAAAAGTGGAAAGGCAAGTTGTGGCAGATTGTGGAGGGTTTAGAATGCCAAACTGGATGTCTAGTTTTAATTTTATTCTTTGGGAAAAAACACTGAATTCAGAGTCAAAGACCTGGATTTGAACCCTTTACTAGTTATTTTATCTTTACAAGGTATTTTGTTTCTGCAGGCCTCAATTTTCCCATCTACAAATTGAAGAATTAAGATGAAATTCAAGGACCCTTGAAGCTTTCAGTACTTTGATTTAATCTCCTAAAAGGATTACAGATTAAGAGCTAGAAAAAACCTTAGAAGGCTAGTTAGCTTTTATTTTAATTTTATAAATGGAAAGAAAAAAATTTAGGACCATTAGACATTAAGCAATTTTTTCAAAGTTATCCAAAAAGTAGGAGACCTTGAATTTGAATCCAGATTCTCAATGGAAAGACAGAGGCTATCTGGTTATAGAGGAGTGATAGGATCAGGGTGGGGCATCAGACAGACCAATTAATTAAGTTGTATGTGCAGAGTGAAATCGAAATAGGGAGTCCCCCAAAAGTAAAGGGTTCTAGGTAAGTAAGAAATCTGGAATAGGGTCATCATAATGTATGAGGAGACTAAGGGGTCAGAAACCAAAAATTGTTTTGAGAGGTCTATTGGAGTGTTCTCTACTCCACAGAGGGAATAGTTTCTTTTACTACAAGGTATCGGTGGGCTATGAGTATTTCCCCTGGTGGCCTGTCTCTTGAGGCACATGGAGAAAAAACCAAATTGGGACAGTCATACACTTTGTGCAGCAGCAAATATTCAGGTTACCCTGGGGAGAGACATGAGAAAAGCTGGCGCTCCAGAGCTTCAAGTCATTTCTGTCTCACTCAGCTGAGCAAAATACCCGTCACTGTGATTTCTTAGCCAATTATGAGAACTTGCACAGTGAATGCAGTGTGTTTAATGCAGGGCCACAAATCTGGGACAACCAGCTTCTTTGAAGATTTCCTTATTTCATCTGCAATTTTCTTTATATAGTGATGGCTTTTGGGAGGAAACTTAATGGAGGTACATAGGGAAACCTCAGTGTGGGCCACTTTTTTTCTCAAACAGGCTTTAGCCTGAAATCCTCTCCTTGTCCTGGTGACTCATTCTTGAGATTGTCAAATCAAACTCTCTGAGGAAAACAATAATAAAAACAGTCTCTCTCTGGGTCACATAAATCTGGGGGCTTGACTTGTCCAGTGCTGTAATGATTTGTGGGCATGGGTCAGAGTGGGAAGATACATACATATATATATATATATATATATATATATATATATATATATATATATATATATATATATATATATATATACACACACACACACACACACACACACACTCTTCCAAATATAAAGCCCCTAAGTTTTCAGAAAGTATCTGGATACTATGCTCACTTTTTTATGTGTCCTATTTCTTTAGTACATTTATCTTGAACAAATTCTCTCAGTTTTGAATTCTGCTGGAGATTTGAACAATCTATCCCTCATCTTGGCTCACTGGATATTGATCTTCCACATGTAACTTAGTTTTTTGAATTGCAGAGATTACCCATTTTCTTACTGATCACTGGCAGATGGCAAGGTGGGCCATAATAATAGTCACCCTGAAGTAAGGACTTTATACTACCCCTCAGCCTGTTCCTGAAATCCAAACCCTCATTTAATAAACAAATGAAGAGACAGAGGTCTAAAAGGTGAAGTGCTTCCCTCCTTCCCCCACATAGGTGGTAACAAGTAAGGGTGAGATTTGAACTCAGGTCTCTTGACTCCAAGTTCCAATCTCTATTCACTCTGTCATGCTACAGCAGAAACTTTCTGATACTTGGAGCAATTACTGATGGATATAGCAAATAGCATGAGACCATGAAAAGAGGAATGAATTTGTAATTGGAAAGCTATGGATTCAAATCCTATTTTTTCTATAGTCTATAACTCTATATTCTAGTAAAGGAGGGATTCATAAAGCAAATTCAAGAACTGGAGCCTACTAGTTTGTATTAAGGGAAAGGGGTATTGGAAGGAAGTTTAGAATTGAAATTAGATCTGGATTAAAGTTCCAGTTCTGACATTTTCTGGCTAGCTGATCCTGGGCATGCTAACTAGCTTCTATAAGACTTAGTTTTCTCATCTATAAAACGGGATGGAAAGGTCAAAATACTTATACTGTCTATTTCACAGAATGGTTGAAAGGGTGATGGTAGGATTATTTGGTAAACCAAGAAGCTTGTTTCAGAGGGTTACCTAATCTAGCTTTCGCTCTACAAAAGAGGAAACTGGAGCTCAGAGAAAGAACAGAATTTACTTAAGGTCATGCAGTGAGTTGGTGGCAGAGTAGGGGCCTGCAAACCTGTATTGCTGCTGCTAGCATTCCTTTCTATTCATTGCTTTGCTACTTAAAGTCTTCCTTCCTTCCACTGTAATTCAATTTAGGTCTCCCTTGTGGGAGGCTAGAATTCTGCCCCTGAACCACCAGGGCCCACTGTAATGAAATGAAAGCCACATTTCACATTAGAACAAGCTTTGAAGAGCAGAGGGAGGGTTCCACTTTAGAAGCAAAGGCAATATTCTCAGCTAGCCATTGTGTCCATTCCCTTTGTTATCATCCAGGCCGTCTGCACGGGAAGGTGAGCCAGCGTTTCTCTGGAGCCAGCTGCCAGATCATCATCATAACTTAGCATTTGCCACATAGCTGTCTATTGCAATGGATATGAATGGGGGATACATCACAGATACAGAATTATTTATGATTTTACTTTGCTGATGGATGTGGGAGGAGGGGAGGAGAGGAAAATTGGGAAGAGAGGAGGGAGACACATTAAGAAGGCAACAAATAAGAAAATGATTCAGTGGGGGAAGAAAAGATCGGATGATCTGGGTTTGAGGAAGGTCTCAGATACCAAATGGCTGTGCAACCTTGGGCAAAGCATTTTCATTCTCTGGGATGCAGTGCACTCTGAGGTTCTTTCTGGCTCTAGCAACCTATGCAATTATGATGGGGAAGGGGAGGGAAAATAAGAAATGATTCATTAGGCCGAACATAGGATTTATTTTCCACATCTCAAATTTGGCTGCAGTCTATCCTCACCTTGTTGGTATGTGCTGAACTATAGCAATACACCAAAAACACAGAGAAGAGTGAATATGAAAATTAATAAAACATCTTTTTTGAATGGAAAGAAATGTACAAAGAGATTATGGTAAATATTTGCTGCTTCACACCAGTAGAATGTAAACTCCTTGAACAGTGGGACTATTTCATTTTTGAATGTTTTGTGGTTCATTTTTGTCTCTGTATCCCCAAAGCCTGGCACATAATAGTTTCAGTAAATACCCCTTCAGATCAAAAGAGATTGAAAAGTGCCAGTGCAAACTATCTTACAGGAATTTGGTTAGAGTCATAGGCTAGAGTCCAATAGAATTGGACTCTGAGCTAGTATTTTACAGTTGGAAGAGATCTTAGTCATCATTTAATCAACCCTTCCATTTTATATGTCCAAAGGATGGAAGTGACTTGACTAAGGCTGCTTTGGAATGTTTTAGGAACTAATGGTAGAATTTGTCCCATATAATGAAACTCCTTTGAAAAGAAAACAATTGACCTCAGTTCCCAAAGAAATAAATAACCAGTCAAAGTCAATTAATAATTTTTTTCTGATCAATTGTTCTTTTGTTTGTCATACATTTCTAGTTGGTTTGGTTAAATTTGATTTTTTCTTTTTTAAGCGTGGTTATGAATTCAGGCTTGCCAATACACCATCACCATCTCGGGTCTCCATTTTCTCCTCTATTGGTGGAGAAAATTAAGCTTTTCACCTACCTGTGTCCTGAGGGAACTGTGAGTGTTAACCTATAAATAATTGAAAACCCTCTTAAAAGACCTGGTGTAGGGAAACAGTGAATAATACCTCAAAAGGGGTTTCTTTTGTCCATAAAGTTTTATTTTCTTCATCCTCTGAAAGGAAGTATATTAGCAGAATGTTTCCCTATGTGCTCTCCTTGAATCATGCCAGATGTGTCCTCTGTGGGAACAGTAAAGGGGGGCTTTTATGGTCTCTATTCATGTTTATTCCACGTCAGTGCCAACAATGGACTTTGGCTGCCCTGGGGAATCAATCAAATTTCTTTTTCTAGCATTAAATTTCCTTACTCAATAGGAAGAAAGGTATCAAGATATTTTTGGTAAAGATTTCTAGACAGATAGAGAGAATAAGCACCTGTATAGAGGGATCTCTGCCTGATCTCTGCCACAATCTTAACTATTTACTGGGATTAAGGTGGAAAGGAGCAGTCAACTGGAATAGTCCTGTTTTGCCAGACCAGAGGACTTCTTCACTGTATGGCTGTCCTAAGTACTCTTCCTCCAAGCTTCCCCAATGACCCTCCCAGTCCTGGTAGCAGCCATTTATAAGGATCATAATAGAGAGGGGACAAGGAAGAAATGGGAAAATAAATAAAATGAAAAAAAAAAAAACACGTATCAAATGCTTATTACATTTTATTGCCACCCTCTTCAGTGCTGACTGATCCATCAAACCAGGGACAAGAGTTAGCCTGCTCCTGCTGCCTCTCCACCTCAACCCTTCAAGAACGCAATGCCACCATCATCCCTTGGTAACCTGTCTTTCTTTTAGGTTCACTCCCTTTGTCTATATCAACCTGTCCAGACCTTTGTTTCTGTTATCTAATAAATAGACTTATGGTTACTTCCTGTATTTCCAAGCGCTCAGTGCTGAGTTTACAATTTTTCTTTTTACCCCAATTCTGCACTCCTCCCAGGGGATTTTGATGTCTGTCCTTGAATCCTTTCAGGTAGTTTAGCCCTTCAGGTCATTAATCATCTTAATTCCCATGATTTACAATGCTTAGTCACTCAGGGATAAACATACCTGAAACAGTTTTATCTCTAAAACTTTGAATCCTGAAAATTCCATATCTCTTTTTCCCATATCTCCTTGCCTTATTCTCCCTCCACCTAGGGATTCTTAACAACTTGGCCCCCAGGGTTAAGCTAGATTTTTTTTTTTTTTTTTTTTTTTTTTTTTTTTGTGGACAGATTTCTGGTTTCTATGAATTTGGATAGGAAAAGTACATTTTTATCTTTACTAATCTCAGATTGAATTTTGTATTTCCATTAATCATTTAAAAAATATTCTATGAAGAAATCCTTGGATTTCACCAGATTTCTATAGTAATCCATAATGCACAAAAGGTTAAGAACCTCTCTCCTAAATCTATTTTCATCCTTACTTTGACTGGAGAATGTCTCAATCCTTTCCCCTTTCCCCTATCAGTTCATTTCCTTTATTCAAATAGCTTATTTTTCCTCTCATTGGTGTTAATGATTGTTAAATAGCTTAACATTACACTGTCTTCACTTTTAGGTTCCTTGTCTCTTTGTCCTTCTATCTACTTGTCAATTGTGGTCCACAGTCATCTCTTTCTCTCCCAGTGGGTGGCCTCATAGTTTACTGAGTTGAGAAGATTTGTTTCAAGCACCATCTCCACCACTTCACACACCAAAAGTTGTCTACATTTCATCTGTATCCTTTCACTTTGCTACAGTCTTCAAAGAAGAGACAGCCCTTCTTCTGTCCCCCATGAATCTCCTCTCTTTCTACCTCTCTGCCTTTGTTTGTCTCTCTTTCTTTGTCTCTCAGTTTCTTTTATATCTGTCTCTATCTCTTGTCTGTTTCTCTGTGTCTATCTCTCTCTTCCTCTGATTTTGTGTCTGTCTGTCTCTGACTTTTTGTCACTGTCTCTGACTCTGTTTCTGTCTTTGTCTCTCTTTCTCTTCCCCCTCTCTCTTTCTGTATCTCTCCTTCACAACTCATTTAGATCCCGATTCTTTTTACTGGCTAATTCCCCCTTGCCCATAAAAACATATATATTGGCATTTCCCTATCCTTAAGAAAACAAACAAATTTTCACTGGACTCTATTATGTCCTCAAGCTATTTATTATCCTATAGCTCTTCTCCCTCTCACCAATAAATTCTTAGATAGAGCCATTTATATGTGTTGCCTTAACTTCTTCAATAATGACTCCTTTCTTAACCCATTAACCCATCTGACATCTGACTCCATTATTTTACAGAATTATATCTCTTAGAAGTTTCTTAACTGCTAAATGTAATGATATTTTTCTATTCTCTCTCTCTCTCTCTGTCTCTCTCTCTCTCTCTCTCTCTGTCTCTCTCTGTTTCTGTCTCTCTCTGTCTGTCTCTCTCTGTGTCTCTCTTTGTCTCTGTCTTTCTCTGCCTCTCTCTCTCTCTCCTCTCTGTCTCTCTCTGTGTCTCTGTGTCTCTCTCTCTTCTCTCTCTCTCTCTCTCTCTCTCTCTCTCTCTCTCTCTCTCTCTCTCTCTCTCTCTCTCTCTCTCTCTCTCTCTCTCTCTCTTTCTCTCTCTCTCCTCCTCCTCCTCCTCCTCCTCCTCCTCCTCCTCCTCCTCCTCTTCCTCCTCCTCCTCCTCCTCCCTCCCTCCTTAGTCTACTCCTGATCTTGTTTTAGCTTTTGAAACAGCTGACCACCCTTTCCTTTTGTGTAAATCTCCATTGGCTTCCTTGGCTCTCATTTCCCTTGATTTTTCTCTTACCTGTCTGACTGTTCATTCTCATTTCTCTTTGCTGGATCAACATGCTTTTCCCTCTCTCTTCAATATAAAATCCTCTTCCTTTCTATGATCTCTTCCTTACTAATTTCATGTAATCCCATGACTTCAATTATCCTCTCTGCAAATACAAATAGCAAATCTGTATATATTTTTGTCATGGGTGCCATCATACTCCTGGTTTTCCAGATTTTTAACCTCTGAATCATCATTAGCTCTTCCTCCTTCCTCATACTCCAAATCTAACCAATGTGCAAATCTTGATGAATCTATTTCCACACTAGTTTTCCCATTGTTACCACACTAATTCAGACCCTTATTACTTTTTGCCCATGCTATTTTTCTAACATCTTCATTGGCTGCTTTTCTTAATTTTCTTCTCTCTTGATCCATCCTCCACATCCTTCCCAATACAATTTTTGTGTCCTGTGAGTTTGACCAGGTCATTACTCTATTTAAAAATCTTCAGTGACTCCCTTTAATTTTTAGGGTTAAACATGATTCTATCACCTAGCATTTAAATTCTATCTCCATGTATTCATATAAGTCATGCCTTATGCCTGGAATGTCTGCCCTCCTTATTTCTCTCTTTAAGATCCTTATGCTTTTCAAAGTTTACCTCAGATTTTACCTTCTCTCTCAATGGCTCATGGCTACCCTCCATTCTCCACATTTCTTACAACACCATGACTGTGTCCTTTTCACTGTCTTTCTTGTATGATATTTATTTGTGCTCCTCTTGTATCTTTTCCAGTTGAATGTAAACTATTTGTGTTTTAAGATACTTTTGTTTTGTCTTTCTGAGAAAGTATAGACAGTAAACACTTAGAATATATTTGTTGAATTGAGAATGCACAAATGGGCCATGCCCTAAAAGGCTAAAGCTGGAAGTCACAGACAACTGAAAAACAGAGAAGCAGCATATCAGAAGGAACTGCCACTTAATGGATATGAGATTTTAGTGGACCTACTTCACTTTAGTTATTCTCAGTTTTCTTATCTGTATAATGGAGATAAAACTTGTACTGCCTATTTCACCAAGATTGTTATGAATAAAGTGCTTTATAAGTTGTAACATTCCATAGAAAGCTATTATTATTACCATTTCCCAAAAAATATCCAATCCTGCTCATAAACCACTAGAAGACTCGTTATCAACTACCTGTGATCCCTAGACCACTTCCAAAAACTAATTTTTTTTCTGGTGGAGTCAATATAGGGTGAAGGAAAAATACCCACTTTTCTCTTTACCAATCAATAAGCAAACATTATTTAACACTCCTATATTCGAGATACTATGTTAGGTACTGGGGATGCAGGGACAAAACCCAAAATATTTTCTTCTCTCAAGAAGCATATATTTAATCAGAGAATTTATATATATATAATATATATATATATATATATATATATATGTATATACATATATACACATATATACATATATATGTGTATATATGTATATAGATGATAAGAGGCAGCCAGATGACTCAGTGGACAGAGGCTGAACCTAGATTAAGGAAGACCTGAATTAAAATTGGGCCTCAGACAATAGGTATGTGACCTTGGGCAAGTCACTTAACCCTGCCTCAGTTTCCTCATCTGTAAAGTGAGATGGAGAAGGAAATGGCAAACTCCGTGGCATCTTTGCCAAGAGAACGCATGGACAGTATGGTCTATGGGATCACAGAGTCAGACATGACTGAATAACAGCAATCTAGAAGAAAAGGCAGTTTTTAGAGAAGGCACTACCAGCTGGGGCTGGGGAGGAGGAATGTTGGGAATTAGGAAATCCCCAGAGAAAGCCAAGATTCACTGAAGCAGTCGGAACTGTTTCCGCCTCCTCACCTAGAGGCAGGTGTTAGCAGTATTTCTCCCAACCAACAACTTGGAGTCCTTTGACCCTGAGAAGCGAGACCAGCCCACACTGAAGTGCCCATAATTGGCTGGGCTCTCGCTGGGAATCCTTTCAGCCCATTCTCACCTGTCTCCTGTTTGCTTGCGCCTTTTGGGCTTCCTGGAAGCCTGCCAGCATCAGCAGGGCCCGAGGTCCCCGCCTCCCAGTTAATGAGTCAGCTCACTCCGTCACTCGGCCAGCTCGGCCCCAACGGGCCTTGCAGTGACAGGAAGCATATGTGGGCCTTGAGTCAGGAGAGTGCAGGCAGCGCCAGACATGAGGCTGCAGCTCCATGGAAACCAGCATTTTGTGTTGCTCTAATCTTATTATGAAGACGCACTCCTTCTGGCCGCCTCAGCGGAGGGAAGAGAGGAAGCAGGACTGGGATGGCCGTTGAATTGTAGGAGCCAGGATTTCCTGCTCATTCAGCCAAAAACGTGAGAGTTGTGGTCCAGGCATTTGGTCCTAGCATCTTGGATCAAACGTAGTTTCTTAGCCCTGGCACATTCTCCTGCCTTATTTCTCACAACTTCCAGGCTTCCAGGGACTCTTATACGGGGGTGCGGAGTAGGATTGGACATATTATGCTTGGCTCTGAATGGCAGAACTGGAACCAGGAAGGGGTCAGGGAGTAGGTATAAAGAGGCAGATTTAGGTTTGATGGATTAAAAAGATGACGATTAGATTGTTTCAAAACTGGCAAGGACATCACTGGAGATTTCAAGTGGATGAGCAAGTACAAAGGATGTCGTTGTGGGGGTTCATTGGCAGGTAGCTCTAAAAATTTATCACTCTGTGACGCCCCAAAGAAACTCTGCCTTCTGGCTATGTTGTCACATATCTGATGTTTTCCAGTGATTGGACCACGTTTCTCTTTATGTCCTCTCTTCTACCTCCTCAGTTCTAGTCCCACCACCTCTGGAATCCTTCCCTGACTACTCTCCATCTAAGTGACTTTGCTATCTCACATGGTATGTTTTATTGTTGAGGACATTTAAAAATGCCCTGTGAATAGGGTTCTGAGCATGAAGTCAGAAATGAAGTTCAAATTCTACCCAACACACTCACAAGTTGTAGGATTCTGTGCAAATCATTTTGTCTCTCTGTGCCTTATTCTTCCTCATCTGTAAAATGAGGGGGTTGAATTTGAAAACCTCTATGGTTTTCCCCTTCTATGATCCTTTGATATCTTTTTGTTTGTTTGCATTTACACTCTAGTTGTCCCCAATATGAGGATCTCATAATAATTAGGTTTAAACATGATTCTATCACCTGGCATTTAAATTCTATCTCCATGTATTCATATAAGTCATGCCTTATGCCTGGAATGTCTGCCCTCCTTATTTCTCTCTTTGAGATCCTTATGCTTTTCAAAGCTTACCTCAGATTTTACCTTCTCTCTCAATGGCTCATGGCTACCCTCCATTCTCCACATAATAATAACAAGTAAATTACTCATCGAATTTGGTAGTATGTGCATCAGTCCTTGTTGCTGTTCAATCATTTTGGCCATGTATGACTCTTTGTGATCTAAGTTGGAGTTTTCCTGGCAAAGATAATGAAATGGTTTGCCATTTTCTTCTCTAGGTTATTTTACAGATGGGCAAACTGAGATAAATAGGGTTAAGTTACTTGTTCTGGGTCACACAGCTTCTAAGTATCTGAGGCTTGATTTGAATTCAGGAAAATGAGTCTTTCTGACCCCAGGTCTGTTACTCTATCCACTGTGCCACCTAGCTGTCCATAAATATTCTTTTTTTTTTTTGAGTCAATTGGAATTAAATGAGTTGCTCACAGTCATATAACTACAAATTTCGGAGGCCAGATTTGAATTCAGACCTTCCTGACTCCATGATCAGTGCTCTATCTATTGTACTATCTGGCTGTCCCTGCTCACATTATTCTTAACCCATACTGTTCCTCCTCACTCCTCACACTGAGGGAAACATACTTTTATTCTAGAAATCCAAGATTAGTTATTACAATCCATCTGAGTTGAGCTGCCTTTTCACAAATTTCACAAATTTTACCACTCTTGAATCAGAACAGTGGTGTTTCTGGCACTGTTTATGCATGTGCAATGCAAAGTATGCTTGCTTTGTGTTCAGAATAAAGCCTGCAATGAGGTCACATGATACAACATGGACAAGCACTGCCAGAAATACCTCAGATTTATTTGAGCTTGATTTCGAATTAATTTTTGGACAATGTATTTAGAAAACTTTTACTGTTGCCAAAATTTTTGCAATCCTCACATTAAGTTATATGATCCCACAATTTAAGAAGTTTTGATTTAGATGATAAGGTCATTGTTGGTTTAAAATCCAGTGATTCTCTATGTACTAAATTCTGTGATATGAATAATATATTCAGCATTCTATGGCTATAGTGGGATCATAAGAGCTAGACCTTGCCTCAGGTTATCAAGACCCATTCTCTTATTTTGCAAATAAAAACAGTATGTGTGTGTATGTGTGTATGTGTGTGTGTGTGTGTGTGTGCGTGAGAGAGAGAGAGAGAGAGAGAGAGAGAGAGAGAGAGAGAGAGAGAGAGAGAGAGAGAGAGAGAGAGAAAGAGAGAGAAAAGCATGAAGCCCTGATGTATAACTTGGTCATAGATGTTCTTAACTTACTGAACTCCTGCTAGGAAACCAGCTGATAAGCAAAAATTTTCAGCTGTCTGTGTAGCTCTCCCTCTCTTTTCCCTGGATTCTCTCTCGGATTCTCTCTCGGATTCTCTCTCTCTCTCTCTCTCTCTCTCTCTCTCTCTCTCTCTCTCTCTCTCTCTCTCTCTCTCTCTCTCTCTCTCTCTCTCTCTCTCTTTCTCTCTCTCTCTCTCCTTCCCTCCCTCTATCTCTTTTCTACCCTCTCTCTCTTCCTTCTTCCCTTCTCTCCTTCCCTCTCTCTCTCCTTCTCTCTCCCTCTGTATCTGTCTTTCCCTCCTTCCTCTCTTCTTTCCTTCCCTCTCTTCTTCCTTTCCTTCCTTTTTCTCTTCTTCCCTCACAACTCTCTCTGTTTTTCTCTTTCCTGTCTCTTCCCCTCTCCCTCTCCCTTTCCCTTTCTCCCCCCTCTCCCTTTCCATGCTTACAGGAGCTGGCAAGAGACAGAGGAACACTGGCTTCAATCCACACTCCCTTGGAAGCCAGTAGGACCTTGTGGGGGAGAGAAATGAGGGAGACCCAAAGGTCATTAAGAAGCCCTGTTGGGACATTGATTTGAAAAGCCTGGTTTTATTTAGGGAAAGGAGAAGGAGGGAGAAATGGAAGGAAGGAGAGAAACCTGTCATTGTGTGATAATAGAGCCAATTTATGATGATTACAGACACAGTAATTGGCAGGTTCCTCATATAGAAGGCCTTCCCCTGCTGAGGGAGTTATTTCTTTAAAGCTCAGAGGGGGTCAGGGGTATTGAAATCTTTCCCTCTAGTGTCTGTGCCTCCCCATGAGATCAGGAGAAGTCGGTGTCATATAAAGAAATAATATTAATTACCTCAACTTGAACCTCCAAGATCATTGGCTAATTTGCTTAAGACCAGCAGGGATCAAGTGGGAGCATGAATGTGATAGACCAAGTTTGGAGAAACCCTTCATTCTCTCTCTCCCTTCCTGCCCCTGCTTTTTCCAATGCTATCCAGGGATTCTTTTTAATCAGCCTCTTTTACCTGTCAGAAAGGAGACCCTGCTCTGGAACATACCTCTCAGTTTCATATAAGGTTTAACCCTTCAGGAAAGGGGAAGACTAAATTTACAAACAGATCTGATGGCTCTGCAAGGCCTACGGCAGGAATGAAAATATACAAGGAGAAGAAATACATGCTAAAATTAAGGAAAATGTGGCAAAAAAACCCCTCAAAATAACTTATTGCCACCTTCAGCCTAAGATAGTATTCATATGCAAATAAATATATGAATTATTAACATTAATCAGTCAAGTAATTCAGTGAACATATTTATCAAAACATCTAATATATGTAAGTCCTGTTCTACATACTGGGGGAGACACAAAAAAGTATTAGATGAAAGCCTTATCCTTAGGAAAATTACTGTCTAGCAAGTACATATGAAATATACACTTAGTTATCTATGGTGTGAATTAGAATATAAGTGCATAAAAGAAGAAAAAATATGCTTTGACATCAGAGAGGAGAGAAATCCCTGCCAGTTCCATCAACTATTGCTAGAGCTAGAATGGAACTTGGACTATTATAATAATTAATAATAATAGTTAACATTTACATCATGTTTATCGTGTCTCAGGCACTATACTGAGCACTTTAGAATGTATAGTCTGAAGAATGTATAGGGATATAGTTATTAGGGAGAGTGATGGATGTAGTGGAACAAAAATTTTGCATTTAAATCCTATTTCTGACACTTGCTAGTGGTATGATAAGATTTGCCTGAGTTTTACTTTTCCCACTTGGGAAGTGGGGATGATCTTTGGGATCTATTCATGTTGTTGGGGAAAATGTCCATAAAAGCACTTTGGAAAGTTTAAAAGAATTATAAGTCAGTTATTATTTTATCTAGCTTCCTTATTTTATTAATGGGAAAATTGAGGTCTATATAACATAAGTGACTTTCCTAAGATTATGTACACTAGTTGAGATAGAAGAACTGGGATTAGAACATAAGTCTTCTGACATTAGCAGCAGTTGGCTCTTTTTAGCATTTTGAGATGATGACACAAAGTCCCTTAAAAATGACACACTGTCTTCTGTGATCCTAACTTCCACGATGAAAGGGAAATAGTGGTGTTTACCTGATGATTATGACATAAACAAATCAATATTTACCCATTGTCATCTACTTTTCTGCCAGGTAATGATCAGACTGAGAAATGAAAATTTGGTTTGTGATTTGCTGACTCTCACACCAGTTGAACAACTGTCAGAACAAGGGAGCCAATCCAGCTCTGCAATAGTCTGTCTCACTTCAGAAGCTGGGCAGCTGCAGGAAAAGGAGATCTTTCGCTAAAGAGGCTTAGAATCTCATTAGCTTCATTACTACCATTTCAAAATATGTGATTTGAAACAAATGTCCAAATTTGAAGGAAAAATTATTTTGTGATTTCTTTAAGAGCCTTCCAGTATTGAGACTCAGTGTGTTTCAAATGGGAAAAAGGATGTGACTCCCTGAAAAAGGTCACATTGAGTTGGAAGCCACTGCTATCAAAAGATGAGGAATGAGGAAAAATCATTAGTTTCAAGCTAGAAGAAATTGTAGAGTCCATTGTGGTATAACTCTTGCTTTACTAAAGAAGAAATTGAGTTGGGAAATGGCTGAATAAATTATTGCATGTGAATGTAATGGAATATTATTGTTCCATAAGAAATGATAAGCAGACTGATTTCAGAAAACATGAATAGATGCTAAATGAAGTGAGCAGAACCAAGAGAATATAAAATAATCTTGAATAACAAAATTATGTGATGATCAACTGTGGATGGACTTAAGTCATCCCAACAATGCAATGATTCAAGACCTAATAGATTTGGAATGGAAAATGCCATCCATATCCAGAGAAAAAGACTGAATGTGAATCAAAGCTTAGTATTTTCACCTTTTTGTTTGTTCATTTTTTCTTTTTATGTGTTTTTTTCTCCTTTTGGTCTGATTTTTCTTGTACAATATGATAAATACGAAAATATGTTTAAAAGGATTGTACATATTTAACCTATATCAGATTTCTTGCTGTCTTGAGGAGGAAAGAGGCAAGGGAAGCAAGGAGAAAAATCTGGACACAGTGTCTTACAAAAGTGAATGTTGAAAATTATCTTTTTATGTTTTTAAAATAAAATATATTGGAAAAAAGAATGCAGGAACAAAGAGGTTAAGTGTTTTGTCTAGGATCTCACAGCTAATAAATATTTGAAAGATATAAATGTAGGTCTTCCTGGTCTTTCCAGTACAGAATTTTATCTTATATTGCTTTGTGACAAAGTGCCATTGTTTATGTCAAAGGAATAAAGCAGCATGTTTTTCTGAGCTCAGCTATTCTAAACAGGGATGGGCTTGGCTGATATTTGGCTGGGAAACTACTAGTGTGGATTAGTTGGAAGGGATTTCCACAACGATTCAGGAGATCTGGATTTTAGTAATATTAGATAGCTGGCAAGTCTTTCAGCTGGGCTTCAGTTATGTCACCTGTAAATTAGGAATAATAATCATTTATAGTAGAAAAAAAATCTACTGATTTTAATTAAAGAGACCCAGATTAAAATTATATCTTTGCTACTTAACACTTTCAATACAGCAGATATTTATGAAGTAGCCACCTCAAACAGAATTTTGAAGCAGTATGTAGTGAGGAGATAGTCCTGAACTTTGGAAGCAACAATCTGATTTTTATACTTTTTAGCTATGTAATACTGAATATCACATGATCTGATTGTGCCTCAGTTTCCCCAACTATAAAGTAGAAATAATATTTGCATGACTGATTTCACAGAACTTTGGTAAAGAAAGAATATTGCATTCTTGAACATTCATTGTATGTAAAAATGGAAATGTTTATTCAGGATTAGCTAGGTGGCATAATGGATTCAGGAAGATCTGAATTCAAATATGACTTCAGACACTTAATAGCTGTGTCACCTCAAGCAAGCCACTTAACCTTTTTTTTTTTCTTTTGCCTTGTTTTTCTCAGTTATGAAATAAGGACAATAACAACACCTACTTATGGTTATGAAGATCAAATGAGATAATATTTATAAAGCTAGTGCACAGAACATAGTTGGTAATTGATACATGCTTGTTTTCCCCTACCCACTTCTGGTGCTAATAGCTAGAGAAATATATAGTTGATATCAGACATGATCCTTATCTTCAAGGAACTTCACTTTCCTGAACTTGTTTCCCTATAAATAAAATGATGATCAAAATACTTGTACTACTGACCTTACAACATTTTGTGAGTACTAAAATGAGCCTTCTTGGAAACTTAAAAAAAGGCACAGGTGGAAAAATAATACCAATTCTAGGATATACTCAAGTTTATATATACTTGGTTTGGGGAAAATTTGTTGCCTATTTTTAACCAATAAGACACTTTCAGGTAAAAATTCTAAATTCATGTGACAACTATTGGAGAAACAATAAGCAAATGGAACCTATGGGGCAGAGACTGTTTTATATCACCTGTAGCCTAGGAGATATTCTTGTTCATACTATATATTTAAGCAATATTTCTTGGCAATGTCTTCAGGTATAACCTATATAATTTTTTCTTGTCTGCCTTTCTCTCCTGTTTGGTTCACATTGCTCATATTGCCAGAGTAAATTTTTTACTGCACAAATCTGAACATATTCCCTTACTAGAAACCTTCTCCACATTGTATACAGAAAAGAGTTGAATGGGAATATTGATTCCTTCAAGATAAAAAATTTTATGGTTTTTTAAATAATTAAAGAGTTCTTAGTCTAATGGGGGTAGTTGACAAATACATAGAAAACTACCATTTTGGCTTGAGCATAGGAAATCCTCAAATACATCTTATACCTTTTAAAACTTAAAAATGTAACATATATACCCTGAAAAATAATGCTGATTTGCAGTTTTGTTCAGGTTTTATATAAAGTAGCCTGTATCAGGATCGCTAAAAAAAAAATGGTAGAAATCCACAATAAAGATTATATGTGTCCATAGGAAGGAAAAAATCACTTTCAGATGGTGATGGTGGGTTCATGGAGATGAAGGCAGTAATGTTTGAGGTGAGTTTTGGGCAGCATATAATCCATATCACTGGCCAATGCAGACCCTGATCCGTAGTACTGATTGACAGTGTCCTGTTCTTCATCAATGAGAGTGGGCAGGAGGGAAACCTTTGGCCATGAAAGCACCACTGTTTCAGTGACTCAGCTTGACAGATATGACAAGCATCCTTTGCCAGCGAGTTTCATTTGTCAACCTTAAAATCCAACCTGATTCATATTTTACAGGCGCCTCATCAGGAAGAAGGCCAAAACTGTCCTGATGGGGGCCAGTCTACATTTGATTCTAATCGCATTTGAATGCACGAGTTAAGAAGACATCATTAAAAGTACATTAAGTTTAATTATGCCAGCAGCAACAGACAGTGGGCTTAATGCAGAATTCATAATTAGATAAGACCTAAATCATTAGGTCTTACTTGTAAAGAAAATGTATCCCATATACAAGCAGCAATACAAGATGTTTGGTGACAAGTGGAAAGAAGTGGCCAGTCTATGCATCTCTTGGTTCTTCTTTGCTTGAGAGGAAGTTATTAACTCTTGATCTAGGACCCTTGACCAGTCAATTGATATCTCTGGCCTTCAATTTCAGCAATTATAAATTAAAGAGTTGAACTAGATCAAGAGTTCTTAACTATGAATGTGTTTAAAAATATTTTGATAAATTGGTTTTCTTTGTAATGTTATGTATTTTATTTATGTGTTTAAAAGCTAGATTCTTAGAAAGGGCCTATAAGCCTTTCAAAATGGTCCCTGACCCACATTAAAAAAAGGTAAGCACTCCTAGACTGTGTGATCTCTTAGTTGCATTACAATTTGAAAATACTCTGATCCCACATATTTTGAAAAAAGCAGTAGAGATCTGGGCTGATGTCTTAGCTGTGTCTCTAATTTGTTTTGTGACCTTAGTAATTCCCTTTCCTCTCATGCCGAAACTCCTATGGTTTGCTTTGCTGACCATGAAGAAAATATTAGGTTCTCTGAATTTAAGCAGCTTTAAAGAAGAGGGAATAATTTCTAATGTACTATTGATGTAGCTTTTACTGATTTAGTGATTGTCAAGGTCCCTTGGCCTTTGTCTTAAGCATACTCTAAGCAAGAAAGGTCTCAGAAGGTTGTGTCAAGGATGGATTGTCACCTAGCTTGTAATATCATCATCCACATTATTCTATATGGATTTTTCCCTTGTCAAGACCTTGGGTAAGGGAAAGAGCACTTATAAAGCATCTATTATATTCCAAAGACTGTTAAGCATTTTAACATATATTCTCTTCTACAATCCAATCCTCACAAGTCTGCAAGTCAGTTACAGTTGAGGAAAGTGAAGTAAACATAGTGAGCTAGTAAATGTCTGAAGTCAGATTTGAACTAGGGACTTCTTATATAGGCTCTATGCATTGTGCCACTTGGCTGCCTTGTAGCATACCCTGGAGCACAGGACTTCCTTGGGGACATGCAGTATGCAGGGAAACAATAAGGTAGACATAAAAGAAAAACAACCCAGGTATATCAGATAGTCCTGGAGTCGTAGCACTGCCAGAAAGAGGTCTTATCTGACTCTATTGATCACTATCTTTTCAATCAATAACTCAAATCAATTATTTAGTTAATGTTTACTATGTGTCAGCAAAAGGTACAATTTAGCAAAACTGGCCTAGAAGTATTCTTTCTGTTGGTATCTGCAGCCTTTCTCCCTCCAAAACTCCCTGTGTCTCTCTCATTGTAGTAAAAGTAATGAAGCTTCCTTTTGATATTCCCTGTACTTCAGTCTCAAGCAATTTTAACCTTCAGCATCCTGGCCTGTCACATAAGATGCTTTAAAGGGAATGACACATAGAATTCAGGAAATACATCCATAGTGACAGAGGGAAATTGTTTTTTGAAGAGGACCAGGGCATCATGGAAGGGATACCATGACATGTAAATGAATTAGATATAAATGGGGAGGGCTGTGCAATGTCACCATATAGATCAGGGAGACTGACGGTGGCCCTGTATGCAGTGGGAGTGTTTGGCCTTTTTAAGCTCAGGTCTAGACCTTAACTTAATGACACAGGAAGAGATTCCCAGGAATACCTTGAATCTTGCAGTTTCCTATCCTACCTGCTCTTTCCTAACACTAGCAGACAATGAACTTTAGGACAATTTCTGGTTCTGCTACTTCCTGCCTCTGGTGCCATAGACAAATAAATCTTTCTGAGTCTCAGTTGGTTTAAAATGAAGAAACTGATATGGGTATCTCTGAGATTCCTTCCAACTCTGGATCCTTTAAGGCTTTGTATAATTAAGATGGGAAAAGTGAATTTTAGATACTAATTGAGAATGCCCTGTTTCTTTCTGTATTTGTGTACTTCTTGTGGCCATCCATAGCATAGGAAGAGAGAGTATGGTATTATCTTTCGAGCTACTAGCTGAAAGTTGGGTCTTTCTTGCCTTCATGGCTCAGCTGCCCTAGTGATAACTTACTATTTTATTGTGATAACAAAAGATACCTTTGAAATGGTGTTAGGATAAAGCTTCTTGACAGGGAAAGGAACAGCTTGGAGTGGGGACTGCAAAAAATCAGAACTTGGTGAAAATGGCCAGTAATACTTGCTAATGCAAGTCACATTTCCCTGAGATCATAAAGGAGGCAATCACTAAAAAGACATAGTCTGGGAACACTAAGAATCCCAGCAGTGCAGAGATTGGCAGGGTTGATGCAGGCAAAGGGGCTGGCTGCTTGAGCTTGATCACCGTCATGTTCCTGGGTCTCATCCCAGTCCTCCACAGATGCTGGCTTAGATCCTACAGGCTCACAGGCCTTCCTCCTGTTTGCCAAACAGACCTCCTCTTGGAAATTGTCTGAATAGTCCTAAGATAATCAAACTGAGACCACAAAGCATTTCAGAAATGTCAGAAATGAGTGGAAATTGCAAATCCCTTTCTATACAGAAATTTTCTTAGAGGCCTTTATTGTAATGGGAATCAGAAGATGCTGAAGCTGGAACTTCAGAAGTCATTGAGTTCAATACTCTCATTTTACAGTTGTGGAAACTGAGACCCAGACAGAGTAACTGATTTGCGTAAAGTTGTAAAGTGAGTTAATTGTAGACACAGGGGATAAGAATCTGGATCTCCCAACTCAACACTTTTCCCACTAGGTTAACTTCAATCTGAATTTGATCCCAAGCTTCCAACAAATTTGAAATACCTTTCCATCATTTTGTTCATTAATTCTTATGACTGGCTCAATGAATTGGGAAAAATGTAAGTATTAAGCTTAACAGGGCTTGTCTAATAATCAGAGAGGAAACGATGAAGTACACATTTTCCAGGTAAGAAATTAAAATCCAATTTTGTTTTAGTTCATCCCTATTACTTATTAGTTGAATGTGACTTCCCTTTCCTAGGACTCTGTTTTCTTTTATAGAAATTAAAGGTCTGGAAGATGACCCTTTTTAGCTCTCAAGTTCTTCCATGCTTCTTTGACATAGTTGTGTAAAATATATGGGGCATTCTCTCCCTCATAAGAATAAACACAAAAAGCAAAAAAATCAGGAGGCAGCCATGTTTTTTGGTTAAACTGCAGTTAATGGAATATTTAAGAACTAGGTGAATGAGGAATATTTTGGTTAACCAGAAATTAGCCAGAAAACTTTTATTTTAGTTCTTTTGTGTTAGTTCTTATTATTGAATTCCTTTCCTAATTTTTGTGTTTTTAATAAGGGAGGCAATGGAATATAGATCAATCTTTCCTAGATACCTAGAGACTTTATGGGGCCGTAGGTTGATCATTCTCACTACCATTGGTTCAGGGATACAGATGAAAATGGAGAAGATTTAGGAGATTATATTGAATATATGCTGTTTCTTGTGCCATATTCTGAAATAGTATTTAGAGAAAGGAGAGTTGGGCTAAGAATGGGAAGACCTACATTCTTTCTTTGTTTAAGTTGCTATGGGTAAAACCTTTATCCTTTTGGAACTTAATCTTCTTATCTGTAAAATGTAAGTGTCTGAGTTCTTTGTTGTCAGGTCACTTTTTTCTTATATTCTATCCCTTATGGTTCTAAAACTCTATTAGAAGTTAATTGTTAAAGAGATCTTAAAGAAGGGAAAGGGACCCATTTGTGCAAAAATGTTTGTGGCAGCCCTTTTTGTAGTGGCTAGAAACTGGAAATTGAATGGATGCCCTTCAATTAGAGAATGATTGAATAAATTATGGTATATGAATGTTATGGAATATCATTGTTCTGTAAGAAATGACCAGCAGGATGATTTCAGAAAGGCCTGGACATGAACTGATGCTGAGTGAAATGAGCAGAACCAGGAGATCATTGTACAACAATGAGATGAACCAAAACAGTTCCAATTGTTCAGTAATGAAGAAAAACAGCTAAACCCAGTGAAAGAACCATGGGAAATGAGTGTGGGCCACAGCATAACATTTCCATTACTTCTGTTATTGTCCACTTGTATTTTTGTTTTCTTTCTCAGGTTATTTTTATCTTATTTCTAAATCTGATTTTTCTTGTGCAGCAACATAACTGTATAAATATATATGCATATATTATATTTAACATATACTTTAACATATTTAACATGCATTGGATTACCTACCATCTAGGGGAGGGGTTGGGGGGGAAGGAGGGGAAAAGTTAGGACAGAAGGTTTTGCAAGAGTCAGTGCTGAAAAATTAACCACACATATGTCTTGTAAATAAAAAGCTATAATAAATAAATAAATAAATATTTTTAAAAAGAAGTTGGTTGTTGGACTAAATCATTAATATTAACTTTCCCCTTTAACAATTTCCTCCTTTCCCTCAAACTTAAAGTGTAGAAAAAGCCTCCTATTTAAGGCATAATTGGAGTCAGTCATTAAGCACTTCTTATATCTCAAACACTTTGTTAAATGCTGGGAAATCAAATATAAGCAAGGAAAAAGACAGTCTCTACTCTCGAGGAACATGTACTCTAATGGAAAAAGATAGCATATAAAAGGCAGTTTGGGAGGGGAGAAAAGGATATGATGACCAAGTTGGAAAAATGAAGGATGGGTCTGGAAAGAACTCGCCAATGGGAAAAGGAACCCACAGAAACAGAGTAAGGAGGCAATTGAATCATGTCGAAGTCCAGAGAATGATGGGCAGCTGGTATAGGCCCTTTCCCCAAAACAGTCTCTGTATTCTATACTACATACCAAGTCAAACTCAGCTTCTGTGATTTGGGGCTTCTCTGCCTCCATGCCTCTGCTCACTCTTGCTTTGGAGGGCTGATATTAAAGCCAAATAAGAATACAAGATAATAACAGTGAAATTACCATGATAATCTCCCAGTTCTCAGCTTTAAGACCAGGTGGTCCAGTACAATATTGGCTTTGTACAATGTAGAATAGTGCCAGGTAGCATCAGAAGACCTGGCATCTCATCCCAGTGCTATTATGAGTTTTACAATCCTAGGAAAGTCATTTTGCTTTCACTGAGCTTCAGCTTTCTTTGCAACATTAAATGATTGAACCAGATGGCCTCAGCTTTAAATCCTTTGAAGATTGACAGTATGGTTATTATTATTGGCTAGGAACACATTAGAAGAAAGTTTATTCATTTATCTCATCCATCCATCCATCTATCCATCATCTATCTATCTATCTATCTATCTATCTATCTATCTATCTATCTATCTATCTATCTATCCCTTTCTCCCCCCCCCCTCTCTCTCTCTCTCTCTCTCTCTCTCTCTCTCTCTCTCTCTCTCTCTCTCTCTCTCTCTCTCTCTTTCTCTCTATTTGTTTCTGATTCTCTCTCTGTCTTTGTCTCTGTCTCTATCTGATGTTTATGGTGAAGGAAGTTTGTAATGCGTTTTCACTGTCCACTATTTCACTATAGAGATAACTTTGGTGTATGGAAATTGACACCTATAATTTATAGTTTTAAAGAATTTTAGGGGGAAGTTAAGGGACTTGTCCAGAGCCATATTATTAGTGTCTTCCTGAATCAAGGCAAGAAGTTCTTAAAGTTTTTCATTTACACTTTTAAAAATTATTGAGGGTTTTCTGTCCCCAAAAGTTTTTATCTGGATATTAATATCTATTCTGTAATAGAAATTAAACATAGTATTATTATAAAAATAGGTTTGATTTCAAAGACCCCCTTCTAAGGATATGGGTGACCCCCCCCATCACTTTGAGAACTGTTGCCTCTCAAAAAAGCACACCGCCAAAATAGAGATAAGTCCTGAGTTGTTGATTTACATAGTGCAAATTAGATGGAAAGAATGTTTTAAAAGGTCTAGCTTTGGACAGAATTCTGGGAAATTGTCTGAAGATTTTTATTTTATATTGAAAACACATCCTTGAGCACATACTGTGACCTGGGGAGGTCACAATCTCTCATGGCTGCAGGCACTCTATGAGATGATAAATTGCAGGCAAAGTACCCATCTATATAAGCAGAGGAAGCTCTCACAAGGTGTTTGCTCCGTTGGTGAAATCACAGCAACAGGTCTGTATCCTTTTTCCTTGTCCTTTTCAAAAGCAAACACTTAGCTCTCTTTAAACACAGGGGGCTCTTTCCACATGGCAGGGTTTTCTTATGCAATCTTTTAAACTACCAAATATCAAATAAATGGTAGTGATACTAAAAGAATTGTAGGATTGAGCTGCAAAGTTACTTAGAGGTCAATAGAATGCCTCAGTTATTTGAGATCATTTAGTCCCATCAACTTATCTCAAAATGGTGAAATTGAGATTCAGAGAGTTTAGATGGCTTATCATAGAATAGGGAAATCATCATGGGCTAGGTTGGTCAGGAAAGATGGAAGGGCCATTAAGAGTAGGCAGGATTTTGTCAAGAAAGATGAAGGCATTCCATCTGGCACCAATGGAAAAGTTGTTGCTGATATGAGCACTCAGATCCCTATCTCAAATTCATTATATTGCTCTTTGGTTTTTAAAGTTCATTTTCCTTTGGTTCTTAAACCAGTCATTTTGAAGGGCTTATTACCCTCATCTTATAAGCAGGTTTGATAAAACTTGAGGCTAAGAGTAAGGAGAAATGCCAGAGTCTCCAAGAAAGAAAATAGTAGGACCAGGTCTTCTGATCCCGAATTGGGCTCCTTCCAAAACCTGAATGGCTTTTGTCTTGAGAATCTGGATCTTTTATTCCTCCAGCGGCAGGGGTTCTCAAACTGCAGCCCGAAGGCTAGATGCAGCGGGCTGAGGTCGGCCGCAGGGTTATGGCAAATGGGCTGAGGAGCGGAGACAGTGTGAGCTTTTGTTTTTACTATAGTCCAGCCCTCCAACAGTTTGAGGGACAGTAAACTTATTTAAAAAGTTTGAGGACCACTGTGGTCCCAGCCCATAAATCAGCATCCTTTCTCCTATCCCAAACCACTTTGCTTTATATCAAAAGTTGTATAATACAAATATGTGTCCTGATGGTGATGCTTGATGGAAAGTTCTGAAAATTAATCCAGTATATGTCAGGAATTTAAAAAGATAAAATGTATTATCATCATTCACCTTCATACACAGAGAGCAAACTTTTTGTTTGGCACCAGCCCTTTCAAAATATCAGTCTCTTATCTTCCTGATCGTTTTTATCCAATGTTCTTGGTGCATCCAAATCTGAGTGTTAGATTGTTGACAGTAAAAAAAACCAACATGGGTGCAACTTTCAATGAAAGGATGGGACATTCTTAGACTGCCCAGGACTTTGCCACTACTTTGCTAGAGAGCTGCCTTTTGAAATCAGCAAGGTGGTAGAAAGAGTACTGGGCCCACTGTCTTAAGATGTGGTCATTAGGATCTGCTTGGATGTCTGACTGAGGTTAAAGATAAAAGAGATAATTGATTTCCACTAGTTCTCACTCCTCTACTTTTCTCCTCCTCCACCCAAATTCAAGTCTCTGAATTTGTCAAATATTTGCTTGCTACTGCTGCATTCATTCATTACCAGGTTTAAGGAAGTCTCCCCTTGGTTTCAGCAGGGGCAGCTTCAGACTTCTTGGAATAAAGTACTCTGGTAAGTCTCAGCCTCTCTCTGCCTCAGTTTACTCAAATTTAGAAGAGTTGTAATAGTATTTGCCTTATCTATCTTGAAGGAATATTGAAAGTGTTTCCTAAATTGTAAAGTCTGGGAGAATGTGAGCTATTGTTATTACAGGTATATGAAGCCAAGTTAAAATGAACATTTAATAACTTAAAATGAACAATTTCAGAGTTGGGGGAAAAACCCTTTAGAGGTAATCTGTAGTCCTACTCAGTAATTTTTTTCATTAAATGGATAATAGGCTCCAAGAAGATACCTTGCACAAATTCATACAGTGGGAGAGCTGGGGTTCAGGCCCAAGTCTTTTTGCTCCTTCATATCAGCCTCTACTTGTTGAAATGAATTGAATTGGGAGGGGAAGAGAAGTCATCAAAAGCAACCTATAGGATAGGAGAGAATGGCATTGCTCTGATCGTGTCTTAGTGACACTAAGGGATGGTTAAAGGCTTATTTTACATATATGAACCTAGGAATTTTTTAAATACCACCTGCAATGATCAGTTTTTTAAATTACTGGACACAAGTGTGATATCATCTTATTAGTTTAGAATTGTAGAATGAGAGGATCAATTGAGAAGGCTCTAGGCATGGGTTGTAGTAATTAGCAATTACGTGATATATGAAATTGGGAAAGTGATTTCCCATTTTGGGGCCTTCTTATTTAGGAAGATGATAGGGAGGGAAAAGGAAAATATCTTTGAAAATCTACAGAATTCTGATGAATGCAGTAATAACTTCAGGAGACAGCTGATGAAGTCTGTCATCTACCTCTTAGAAGAAAGGTGATGGACTAAGCATTTCTAGTCTAGAGACATATTTTCAGGTGTGGCCAATAAATAGGATTGTTTTGCTTATTATGCCTGCTTGTTACAATGGAAGGCTTCTTTTTGGGTGTGGGTAAGTTAGTGGTAGTGGGAGTATAAAAAGAAAGAAAGAAAAGAGAATCACTAAAATGCAAGAAAAGTTCACAAGGAAAAAAAAAAAAAACAAACCAAAAGTTCAAAAGGGAACACAAGCAGCAATGTTGTCATTATCATGTTAAATTTAATATACATTTAAAAAACAAGCTGCATGTAACAGAGGTTCATGGTTTTGCATACAATCCTCTTTTTATTATTTGTATATTGAAATTTTCATATTTGCAGATGAATATTAAATTCATAATTAAAAAGAAAGATTAAATTAACAGAAGAGAAGATGTTAGGATTAGACTAAATGATCTATAGTGTCCATTCTGGCTCTAGAATTCTTGATTCTACTTTACACTAAAATGTTATGAATCTGTAACTAGTATTTTTCTGGAACTCACCTTTTATTATATTTAAATATTGAAGAGAGATGTCAAGAGGCTAAGGGCCATCACAGAGAAGGATGTCTGGTAACATCACTCTCCTACCCAGCAGGGTTTTATTTTTTACCTCATCCTCTGCTAATGGAAAGCTAACATCTTACAAGCTTTTTAGTTCCTAAAGTAACTAGTTCAAGACAACATAGGAAGCTGAAAGTATAAAAGAGAAAGCTCAATGTGGTTTGATTCTAGTGCCATTATTGAGGCAATATGGAAAAGTAAAAAGAACCTTAGATTGACAAGAAGACCTGGATTCTTGGTCCAGCCTGGCCACTAACTTGCCACCATTTCCATTTGGGGCCTCAACACTTCTCGACTAGATTATTACCATGGTCTCCTAATTTCCCTGATTCAAGTCTTATCCCACTTCAGTCTATTCTTCATATTTCTACTAAAATTCAGATCTGACCATATCACTCATTCAACCCTACCCAATACACTACAGTGGCTTCCTGTTGCCACTGGGATAAAACAGAAGTCCTCTGTTTGGCTTTTAAAGCCCCTCACAACATGTTTTAACTGAATTTTCCAGCCTAATTATCCATTCTTGACTTTTTTGATCCTTCCAAACTGATCTTTGTTTTTCCTATGATATTCTATTTCTTATCTCTGGCTCTGTACTAGCAATTCCCATGCCTGGAATGTAGCCACTCCTCATCTCTGCCTTCTACATAAAACCTTTACTGTCAATGTGCTCTTTCTCCCAAAATACTTTGTATTTGTTTTGTATTTACTTATATTTATTCTCTTTGTATTTATTGTGTCTGTGTGTATACACACACACACACCCACACACACACACCCACCCACGTGATTTCCCCATTAGAATGCAAACTCCTTGAGAATAGGAATTTCCCCCTTTTCATCCCTGCCTCTGCTTAATTTTTTTGCATTTGATATCTACAGCCTAGCATAGTGCCTGACACATAGGATAGGGGCTTTAAAAAGCTTGCTGACTGACTGAACTTGGATTGGGCTGAATGATCTCTAAGTTATAAGATTGTGTGTGTGTGTGTGTGTGTGTGTGTGTGTATGTGTGTGTACACACATATATATATATATAGACACACACACACATATGTACACTATATATATAATATATATGTATAATTTTTATTTTTTAGTATTCCCTCCTATATTGGCTCTATCCAGAGGAGGGTGAAGTGGCCAGGATGTGTAAAGAATCATTTAAAAGAATTGGAAATATTTAGGAGAAATGAAGATGCGCATGTTTGGGTAGGGCTGATGGTGTGAGAGGTAGGCAGGTAGAAATCAATGTCTTCACAATTAGAGCATTAGACTAGGCAATCTCTAAGGTCCCTTTTAATCCCACAGTTTCATCCTAAATATTTTTTTTTTACAATTACAGTGAAATATGTAGAATAAGTAAGACCTGGAAAACATTATTTCAATGAAATGTTTTATCTTAAAAAGCAAATACAAAACTAAACTAAACAAACAAAAAAAAGTGTTAACACTTGCTAAAAGGCAGAATGCTGTGGTGAAAAAAAAAGAGATTTGGAACCAGAGAATCTTATTTTAAATCCAGTTCTGGCATCCTACTTTCTATGTAATTCTGGGCAAATTATTTATTCTTTAAGGGAATCTATTTCTCAAATGTAAAAAAGAGGGTATTTAATTAGATGGACTATATCTCTAAGGTTCCTTCTGATTCTAAGTCTATTATCCTGGAATGTGGTAAAATAACTACACTTGACTAAATGTAGGACTCCAAGTCATCTGAGCAGGACTGAGATTTATTTTGGTATCTACAGATGAAAAGCTCCTAGTTGGATACCATTTATAATATTGGAGTGATGATGGCCTAAAGTGGGCAGGATCAATAAGGCTAGCAATTCAATCTCACTTCTCCCGCTTGTCTGATGTGGGTAAGATGGAGGAGCGGGGAGGTGTGGGAAAGCACAGGTGGCATCATGGGCTCCCCTGGTGCCATCTGGGTACTGGAGGGATTAAACAGAACTGTCAGTGCCCAGGTCTGCCCACACTCGGCTGTTACCATGTGTCCCTCACCTCCCACTCCCAGTCTACCCTCAACTGCTCATGGGGTTGGGTGTTTTTTTCTTTAGCCAACTTTTCAATTTGTCCTGACTCTCAAAACCCTTTCTGATCTCCTTCCTAGGATAAGGCCCACGTTTCTAACTGAATGCTTGACATGTCCACTTGTTTCTTCTCCTGGACCTTTAAGCACAATATGTCCCAAGAGGAACTCATCAACCCTCCCATTCCCTACCCCAAGCTGTTCCTCATTCTATTACCAGCATTATCCTGAGTATCATCCTGTACTCCATCTCTCTGCCTCCCTCTTTCCATCTGATTAGTTGTCAAATTCCAATAAGTTGTTTCTTTGGAATATCTATAACTTTCATTCCATTCCATTGTCTACCTTCCAAATTTAGGCCTAATTTCAATGGCTTCCTAACTGATTTCTTTCCTTCCCACCTCTAGCACTTCCCATTTCACCCTAAATACCATTGCAGATTAATCATTTTACAATATCACTTTGATTTGTATCATTCACCTGTTTTAAAACTTTAACTCACTCCCTACTGTCAACTGAATAGAATACAGATATTGTACCATTTGATAGCAACTCACCTTTCTATAGTGCTTTTAGATTTACTCCACACTTTTCTCACAACCTTCTGAGGTAGGGAGTGAAAATCTTCATATATGTAGGAACTAAAGCTCAGTGGTGAAGTAACTAGCCTTGGGTAACACAGGTAGCTCCTCCCTAATGTCATCCTTGACTATCCCAGCAGACAGTGATTCAATACATCCTCCTCTGAACTCTTTTAGCACCTACTGTATGAACCATTTCCAGGCTGCTTCTCTGAGTCCCAATATCCTACCACCGGTTCTGTCTCCCTATAAGGAAGGATTGATGGCAAACATCAAAACTGTCAGCTTCACTGTCTAGAAAATAAAATGATGGCTGTAGAGAATGAAGATTCAAGCTGGGAATATTTACAACCAGGATTGAAAAATTGAGATACATCACATACACAATGAATGAGGAAATGGAATTGCTAGATTGTCCCATGGGGATCAAGTAGAATATGCTTCTTATATCTTGCATAGTACCTCAAAGGAAGCCTAGGTACATAGTAGGTACTTTATATTTAATAAATGGACAATAAAATAAATCAAACCACTAATTTACTTAAGGAAAGAAAGAAGGGAATCAGTAAGTCAATCAACAAACATTTATTGAGTACTCTTATTTTATGTCTTTGTATCCCCAGCACTTAAGAGTGCTTGGCACATATGGTAAGGGTTTGATCATAGATTTTACATCTGGAAAAGACCTTATAGGTCACTGAGTCCAATCCCTTTATTTTAGAAAGAAGGAAACTGAAGCCCAGGAAAATATTGAAGATCACACAATTAGTGAGCTTGTGAAAAGGAACTTATACTCAGATCCTCATTATTCTAAGTACAATGTTCTGTCCACTACACCATGCTGCCTCTTCAAATGTGAATTGTTGGAGTAGCAGCTAGATCTTAGTTTGATTGCCTGCTCCTATCTTGCCATAAGCCTCAATTTTCTCATCTTTCACATGAGGGGTCTGGAGTGGATATTCTTATAGGTTTCTTCTTCTAGCTCTACCATTTTATGATTCCCAAATTAAAACAAAAACAGAAACATCTAGTACCTTTTTCATAACATGGAATAAAGGACACAGGATTGAGGTCCAGGAGACATGGGGTCTTAATGCCATTTATGTGCAGGTTTCTTGTTCTCAGTTTCCTTTTTTGTAAAGTCAGAAGGTTGGACTAGATATCTAATCTTAATTCCAAGGTGGTCCCTAAGATTTCTTCAGACTCTACCCTTCTAGCCCTGATAGTCAATATTCCTTGATATCAGTGTGTTGGACCATATCCCACAAAGGAAATACTTTCATGGTTCCCCCAATCCCCAATCCCCCATTTCCCTTGGTAAATACTGGACAGAGCTGAAATTCAACCTGAAACCATTTATTTGACTGCTAATTGTAAGGCAGGAATGGCAGTCACCAAGGGAGGTTCCATTCAGCTACAACCAAGTCATACTGCCTTAGGGGTAACATTGTCTCCATTTGCAACAATTTTGGCACTGAATGGACAAAACTGAATAGACAAGTGTGAAAAATAGATCATGGATCCACAGTGATTTAATTCTCGGTGATATTTCCATTTTATGCAAATGATGGAAAGGAAAAGAAAAAAAAAGTGATCCCAAAAGTTGACCATTTAAAAGAAAAACAAGAAAAGAGAAGGTATTTCAGTGTTTGATCACACAAGAATCCTTTTGCACATCTGCCAAGAGAGTTAAAACAAATAGAGATGTTAAATAAAAGCTCCAGGTACCAAAGAGCAAAATTTAATGAGAGTCACAACTGTTAAATAGAGATTCCTGCTGAGAAAAATGTCAATGCCTTTAAGAGTTTTCCCATTTCTCTATTTTTAAGAAAAGTGTAATAAAAATACATATTACAAGTTAACATTTTTCTTGCTTTTTTTGTTCCATCCTTTTTTTTTTTTTTTTTTTTTTTTTTGATTGAGTCACAAGATCCTGTTATCCCAGGCCTTCGGTCCTAGCCCAGGAGGTCTCTCCCTGTCTGACCATCTCACTGGCTGGTTCAGTGGGTGGAGAAGGTGGTTGGATGCTCAGGCCAAAGGCAAAATGTCTTTGAAGAGCAGTGATAGGGAAGTGAGGAAAGAGAGTGGTTATTTCCAACTCCACGGAAATGGCACATCCCCATTTCCTGTCCTAATTGGTCCCTGTGGTGTTGGTGGGGGCAGTGCGCTGGGAAAAATCTGGAGGGAAAATCTCCCGGCAGTGAATATTGGAAGTCCGTCTTGGATCCTTGTATGTGCCATGCCCACACCAGACACGCTGTACAGAAAAACAATGCTTGCATTTGACCTCAAGAAGGCATTCTTCACAGCTGGCAATGGTCCCTTGAGGGGATATGGAAGAAACCTGAAAATGGAGAGGGCATCCACTGAGAGACTCCAAAGACAAGTGGACCAGCATGCTGTGCCATCAAATAGGCACCCGGTGTCCTTAAGCTTGCCAACTGCCAATGATAACCCTTAGTGGAGAAGACATCATTTGTGGATACCAGGTCAGCAGATGATACAGAACAGGTCAGAGCGGGGGTTGTCATTAAAAGTTGTGACACATTACGGCACCAAGTCATGCATTAACAAGAACGCTGTAGGGTTGCTGGAAGCCAGTTACACCAATACAATGGTTGAGTGGCCCTAGGAGAAGCTTCATATAAGAGACCCTCCACCCTCATCCCACAGAACTCATATGTCTGCCTGGAATTTTCTTCTTAGATCCTAAACCTTTTCTCTAACCCACTGATAATCCTAAAGGCTCAACTATTTCCTTAAAAAAATGAAACTGGGCCTTGACACTTGCTTAGACCATAGGGGTAAGATTTGTTCACTTAACCCAAACACAAAGCTCCTGATTGACTAGTAAGCCCAGGATGTTGGGGGACTGGGGTTATCCCCAGAACAAATCAGTTTCTTAATCCCTCTCCCCCAATTTGCTTAAAAATGATTCAGCTTCAGGTATCACACCTTCTAAAATTGGAAAAAAAAGACTTGGCAGGCCATCTACTTGCTCAAATAATTTTTTTTGTTTTGTTTTTAGATCTAAGTAAAAATAAGTTACTCAGGTTCTAAAACCCAAGGTTCATACTTAGGCCCTTGTGCTAGGCTTGAGACACTTGGATGGGATGCCCCCTTTGTGCCTTTTTCTAGAACAGTAAGGATTCATGGTCTCCAGTGCTGCAGGCTCTCTTAGCTACAACACTTCTCTGATTTTCTTTTGCCTACGAGCTTCTGCAATTCTCTGCCCATCGCTTCCCTGTCCTGTTAGAGGTTCAAGGAAGGAAAAACTGTTCTCCCAGGTTTGGAGACCCCAGTTAACATCAGGTAAGGTAGAGAAGACTTTTTGCTAAACTTCCTACCTTGCTAATTTGCCATTCTAAATTCTCAGCTTCTCCTGGCAGATTCTTCTCCCTTCATTTCCCAGAAGTTCTTTGAACTCTAGACATGCACAGTTTTCAGGGCTGAGCTAGGCCCTGCACAGAACCTAACTTCCCACATAAGTCTAGCTTACTGGCTCTTAAAAATTCAAAGTCATTGTTCCCTGTGCTTCCCAAAGGGGAACCTTCTGGAATAATCCTTCATCTCACAGTGCTACTTGCCCACTTTTTTTTTTCTTCTATTTTTCTTGTATCATTTCCAGACTAAGTCAGTGCCTTAGTGCCTTCTACCCTTCTTCTTGGGGAGAATGCTGATCACTCTCCCCAACTACATACACTTCTATACCCAGCCCTGGGCCACAGCTAAAGCAACGGATGGCCTATGGGCCATGAAATGAATGAAGGGCAACTTTGAATCCTCCCTCATGGTGTTAACTTGGACGTTTCCTTTGACTTGCTGGAAACTCTGGCTTGGTCCTATGGATTCCAATCAAGCCTGAAACAAGGAGGGTTGGGATTGAGGAGAAGGGCAAACTGAATCTGCAAACCATGAAGATTAGTAAGAAAAAAATAATATTGCACACACTCAGACACATTAATGATCAAGTTAAAACAAAGTGGTGCAATCTCCTCATTAGTGATTCCATTTTCAGAGTTTGTGAGTCTGTTAAATCCATTACTTTTTTGCTTATTGCAGTATAATGCAATTATTCACCTCCTATACTGGGATCCTTCAGAGAGCAATGATAACAGAAGCAAAAAAGGAAGGGGAAAAAGAAAGGAAACGGGATTCTTAGTTCCTCAGGAAAGACCGTCGAATTGTCCTGCTATGGTCATGGTGACTGGTGATGGTTGCTTTTCAATATTTTTTTTTTTTTTGGCACTGAAGGGTTTGGGAGGGGGCTTAGGGAGACCAGTCCTGCTCCCCTGGGGACTCGATCATCTCCTGTTACAATCCTGTGGCTCCCAAGGGCATTCCCGAGCTGTGGCTCATGCATGGAATTGCTTGCATGGATTTGGGGAAATCATGACTGACGACACGGCCGTTCTCTCCACTGCCTCCTGTCCCACTGTTCCGAGGCAGAGTTGCTGTCCGTATGGCTTCATTGATGGATTGCTGTGGAATCAAACAGAAACCCTTTTCAGGAGGACCGGGGGTTCTTCCCCATGTCCTTGGCAATGACCAATATTTTTCGATTGTCAATATTAGGTTTCAAAAAGCCCCACCTTTCTCCCCTGTTGTCACTATTTCCCCCTTCTGGTTCTTCCTAATCCCCAGGACTGGATCAGTAATTTCATTGGTATAGAGAAACTGCCAAGTGGAGAAACTCCCTCTTCTAAAGTGGGTCAGAACTTTCTCTAGAACTCATCACTTTGGAGAGCAGCAATGAGACACTGAGAGTTTAAGTGACTTGCATGGTTATACATTCATTATGGATCATATCTTTCAGACTTTGTGGCCAGCTCTCTATCCACTAAGCCATATTGCTTTTCTAATAAGCAAGTCTTTATTTCCACTGTCCACTAAATGAGCCATTTCCTATTGTTCCTCAGTTTCTTTGTCTGTAAAATAGATTGCATAGTCCTTGCTCTATTTGTCTTATGGAGTCATTGGGAAGATCAAGTAATGTGACACTTGTGAGGCAGTAGTGTGGGCTACTCATATGAGTCCTTAATAAACATTAAGTGAATTGGCGATAGTTGTATCCTCTAGGTTCCCTTTTGAAAGAAAAGCCATGATTCTGCCAGGAGGACTATTTTTAATTCCTTCTGTCCCACCCCAATTACAGTACCACAGATACTAAGAAGTATCCGTAGGCTGGGGGCATCCTCATACTACCAATCATGCTGACAAGAAGGTTTTCTTTTTTGGCACACCCATGATTCAGCCATGCTTGTCCCATATAACGCCACACCCACATGAGTAAGCTCTGCCTTCCCCCAACAACTCTCCCTGGCCTGGTTTATTTAAATCCCACCCTCTGTTGGGAGGGAATGTGAGAAGTTAAATCAAAGGCTTTATAAATATAACTGAGATGTTACAACCCTCGAAATATGAAAATGGAAACTCAAGGAATTAGCAGCTACTGAAAAAAGATTTTGAAAAACAAATAGAAACTTTTTTTTTGAGGGCAGGGAACACCCCACGGCTCCAGATGGGTTTTACTTCGACATGCTATTCTCTGAGTTTTATTTCAGCCAAATCCTTTCTCTAATGAAAAATGATCTACCAGACCCATACTAATGATGCTAGCCTTCTATTCTCAAAATCATATTTCCTGGGATATCCCAGGCAAGTTAGCAGCACCTGATATCTAGGACTAAGGGTACAACTGCATTAGGTGTTAGTAGATGTGTCACCAAGACTGAGCATGATATAGTCATCCAAGGTCTTCATATTATGGGTTTTCCTAGTGGTTAAATAATCTCTATCCTTTCCCTCAGGCAGAGTTTCATCCAAACCACTGCCAAAAGATGCATGCTTACAATTTTTAAAGAGGATCTACAGAGAAGGAAAATCCATAACCTCCTACTCCCACATTTCTAACTGCTCAATAGATAATCCCAATTATAAATTCCATGGACACTTCAGGCTTGATATTAGAATGGTACTATGATACAGAGAAAAGACAGAGGATCAACTTCAAAACCTGACTCCGTGTGTCACTGAACAAGTCATTTAAACTTGCTTAGTCTCAACTGAGAAGTGTTCTCATCTGTAAAATGAAGGAACTGGACTAGATATCATTTAAGGTCCCATTCAAGCTCTAAGTCTATGATCTCATATTCAGCTAGCCATTTTCCCTCATAAATTGGCCCTTACATCATCTACCTTGCTATCTCTGCCCCGCCATTTTCATTATCACTGACACAACTATATTTTTGGCTCTCCTCTCTCTTTGTTGTGGCCTTTTTTATAACAGTGCCTGATAGTTGTTTACCTTGTCTTTTGTGCCTAGCTTTTTGATGTTGTCTAAAACTATTATGACTGAACATATTATTCTAATTATGTCATCCTTTAAAAAAATCTGCACTGATTTTGTCTAAAGCATAAAGTTTTGAGTCTGGCATTCAAGGTTCTCTGGCATTTAGCTCTGGCATACAGTTTCAGGTTTATTTCATACTGTTCCATGTTCTAGCTGAAATAGCTGGCTGAATAGCTGAAATAGCCCATTCTCTATTTTCCTGTTCTTGTCTTACCCTTTACTTATGCTAACTTCATACTTTCATATCGACTTTAGTTATTCCTATGGACTATGTGTGCCTGAAATGGAATCTTCCAAACTTGTTAGTCTGATTAATCACATTTGGACACCCTGTATGTTGAGTCCAACACAGTGGTGCCATTTTGGTCCTCTTTGAGAATGAAGGACAACAACTAACTAACTGACCAGCCTCAAGCCTGGAAGGGCCTCCTTTCTCTTCTTAAGTCCCTACCAACTTTCAAGGTCTAATTCCAACACCACCACTTCCTTCATAATAGTAATAGCTTTCAGTTATATAGTGTTTAAATGCCTATTAAGTGATCTCTTCACAGAAATCCTGAGAGGTGGGGAAGGAAACTATTATTATCCCTATTCTACAAATGAAGAAGTTGGAACTTAGAGAAACTAAACCAGACAGTTATGAGATGGCAGAGCTTGGATTTGAATGCAAATCTCTTTGCCTGTACCTCCAGGAAGTTTTCCCTGATTATTCTGGTGAAAATGATTCCTCTTTCCTTAATTTTCTGATGGCACTTTCCCTATACATTTCCCTCTGCAATTAATCCTTTCTCTACTATTTTTCAACTTGTATATATCTTCCTCCACCATCTCCATTAGATGGTAAGCTATTTTTTTAAATTGTTGTCTCATAATTCTTTTTGGATCTCCAGAAGCTCATATGAAGCTTTACTTTTTTTTTTTTTTTTTAACTTAAGGAAAGGTTTGTGGAATTGAACTTCAGTGATTAGCAGCAATTTGTATTGTAAAATTTTTATTTGACAGTAACCAAAATTCTACATAGTGTAACAAATATTCTAATTTTCCTATGGATAAAGAAAATAATTGATATTTCCCTCCTAGAAGTTAGAGGTTAAATAAACTTACAAAAATATCTATGTGCAATGTGCTATTTTCTTAATTTTGCAGATTAGTTAAATGGCTTATCTAAGGCTATAGTCAATAAAGTGGGAGAACTAGGACTAGAACTGAGATCCCTTTGCTCTTAATCTCATCACTTTTCCTTATAACATATCATCTCCATCTGTTGTAGGATAAGTTTTTCTAATACCTCATACTGAAAGATAGCTTTAACACTATGTAGAACAAGGGAAGTGGCTGTGGAGGCAAAAAAGACCAATCCTAGGATCTGAATCTGATATATATTAGTGATACCACAGATAAGTTGCATAACTTCTCATTATTCCAGATAGCTCTGGAAGTTTCCACACCCTTTGTGGAAAGTCATCCAGGATCTTCATCACACCTTCATGCACACTGGTCTTTTTTTTTTTTTTTTTTTTTTTTTCTTTTTCCCTGAGGCTGGGGTTAAGTGACTTGCCCAGGGTCACACAGCTAGGAAGTGTTAAGTGTTTGAGATCACATTTGAACTCAGGTCCTCTTGAATTCAGGGCTGGTGCTCTATCAATTGTCCTACCTAGCTGCCCCATGCACACTGGTCTTCATCCATATTATGGATTTTCCTTGTGGTTAAATAATCTCTATCCTTTCCCTCACACAGAGTTTCATCCGCTGATTAAATCACATATATGGAATGAAAAAGTCCTAACAAACATTGAAACTCATACTGCAGTCCATTTCAATAGCACTTTATAGATATAGATATATCTTATTACTTTTGAAAGCAGGGCCTTGATTGTTATGTTGATTTGGCAGATGGGAAAACTGAGGCTCAGAGAGGTTAACCAATTTGCCTCATTTGTTAAGCATACATAAGAGCAGCCCACAGTCACAGAGAACTTGTTACATCATTTGATTCTCCCAGTGACTCCATAAGGCAAGTAAAGCAAGTAGCTCACACAAAGTGGCACAATCTTACCTTGAGTCTCATTCTCTGCAATTTCAGTTCAGTATCATTTCCCTTGTATGCCACAAGTGGAATTATTTGCAGGAGATATAGGGCTTTGAAGAGTACAGAGGAAAGAAGGGACCTTTGCAGCATGATTTTAGAGCTGGAAGGACTTCCTGGTTTATTTAGTCCAATTACATCTTTGTTTATATGAGAAACTGATGCCCTGATTAATGTTTTATCTAAGGTTATGTAGATGGTAAATAAGAACCAGAATTTAAACCCAGATCCTCTGCCAGCAGAATGTGGGGAAGGCCTATGATAAATGACAGTCTGCTGGTATGCTCTGTAGTCCTGGGGAACTGATACGCAGAAACAACACATGGGAGTTTAAAATTCCACCCACTGACAAGTTACTATTCATAACTCGTTTTCATTTTACAGATGTAAAGTATTTTACAAATGAAGAAAACTAAATGACTTGCCCAAGATGTCACAGTTGATAAGTGGTGGAGTCTGGTCTGACATTCGTGCCTTCTGACTGCATGTCTGACGCTCTTGGCTACTTCTTCAATCCCAAGACCTCTTCCCTCACATCTGATCACAGTGTGACTCCATTGGAGACTTTTATTCCAACCCCCTGCCAGTTCTTTTTTAGAGAAAGGTCAGTTAAGCTTTAAGGCAGCCTGGAAGTTCTTGTGACAAGAGTGGTCTAATGATAGAGTACAACCTCATTAATGACCTCATCAGGGAGTCTTTGTGAAGGAACTATGTGACCACCTTTGGCTAATGATCTTCCTCAGGGGGCTCCCACCTCTCTGGTTGCTCATTAACTTCCAGGGAGCAAGTATGCCAGATTGCAATAGCTATGACTTAATACATAGCTTATTAACACTGCTATGCTTAATTATGAAAGGGCTGCAACTCTCCTGGGTAGGATTGGTAGTTTGGGGGAGGGTAGAGGTTCATTTCCTTTGGGAGCTGAGTGTTAAATGACAAAGACACTGGATGTCTTTCCACTCTAATGACAGTTCTATGCTCCTTTCTGGCCACTCCTTCCCTAATTAGGAGTGGGGTCCCAAAGCCTGGAGAATCTAAAATCTCACTCCAAGGTCAATTATTTCCAAACTAAGAGGGAACCTAAAAAGTTATTTAGTCCAATCCCCTCATTTTCTAAGGGAGTACTCTGGGGCTAGTGACAACTAAAGTGATTTTCCTAAAAAGCAGATATGATCATGTTACCCCCTACTCAGTAAAATCATTGGTTTCCTATTGTTTCCAGGAGCAAATAAAAAAAGCTGTCTGGCATTGCAAGCACTTAGCCCTTTCCTCCTTTCCAATCTTCTTCCTTAAAACATATTCTTCTTTCCAATGACATTGGCTTCCTAGCTCTTCCTCAAAAAAGAGACTCCATCTCTTGGCTCCTAGGATTTTCTCTGGCCATCCCTCATACTTGGAATGCTCTCCCTCCTCCACTTTGATCACTGACTACCTCTTCCCTCCAGCAATCTTTAAATATCAACTAAAATCCCAGCTTCTATAGGAAACCTTCCCCAACCTTTCTTAATTCCTTAACCTTTTTTTAACTCTCCTTCTTTAAAATATTTCCATATCCCTGTATATAGTTTATTTTATATATATTGTTCACACGTTATTTCCTTCATTAAATTATAAGTTTCTTGAGAAAGGGACTGTCTTTTGCCTTTTTTTTTTTGCTTAGTACAAAGTCTGGCACATATTTATTTGTAAAAACATTTATTGGTTGATTGAAGTTGTCCCATGTCTAAGTCATATCTGTTCTTGCTGTATTCTACTTTCTAAAACATAGTAAATACTGGACAAAAATGTGTTGAATTTTAGCTTTTAAATTTGAATATTGCTTCAGATTTATGTTATATCCTTGGACAGATCACTTAATCTTTGTGGAGACTCAATTTCTTTATCTCTACAATGGAGGTGAAATAATAATACCTATTACAACAGGGTTGTGTGGTCTGTGGAGAAATATGTATAGTGCTTTGCAAACATTAAAGCACATCATTTTTAGCATAAGATTAAAGTATTTATCCCAAAAGTTATTATGGGCTATTTGTGTCTGACCTGTTGTATAGCATTCTGAGCTTATGTGGTCTGATCAGTCATAGTTAAACATTTGACGCTAACATAATGACATCATTTTGATCTTCTAGAATGAATGACAGCAAGCAACCAAATATTCTAATTTCATCTATAGAAATACAGATTTAGAGTTGGAAGAAACTTTATGGTCATATAGTCCAACCCTCTCATTTTATAAGTGAGGGCTAAAGAAAATAAGTATCTTGTACAATGTTACACAAGTTCTAAGTGATATAGGAAGGATTTGATCTGAGCTTCTGAATCTCTATCATCTAGTTCTTTTCACTGTCCCATGCTGTTTCTCAGGATAGAAGGGAAGGATACATTTGGCGTGTTTAGGAGATGGCTGTAGGAGCCATGCTATTATGAAAGCTAGTAAGTGATGGGGTCCATTGAACTCAGGTTCCCTGACATCATACAAAACCATCAGGTTTTGCTACTACACCATCCAAAGATTTCCTTAAATCTGATTGTTTTATGACTCTAATGGAGATCATATTTGATCATTTCACTATTCTGAGAAAAGGCAGCTGTAGCTGCAACCAGATTGATGTCTTTGTGAAATGAGAGAGAGGGGCAGGAAAAAAAAGAGCAGCTACCATTGATCACATAGGGGGACTATTTCTGAACTGAAGGGATTGTGATTCTAAGCATAGGAATTTGAGGTAAAATGCTTTACCAGCAATACTTTAAGGATGGCTTTGAGATAAGAAGGCAAAGAAAGACTCAAGTGCAAAGCTATCAGTACAAGTCCCTCATTGGTTCCTTTGGGCCACTATGTGAGGCAAGTCCTCCTACTTCTGAGAGTGATAATTGCCTTTAGAGATGCTGAGGTTCAGAATAATAAGAATGACCAACTTCAAAACTTTAAAAGCTTGACTTAAAGGGGTCAGTTTATCAGTTCTGAAAAAGGGGAAATTAAAGGCCATATTAATTAATGAAGACAGTGAAAGTACCTTCTTTTAGATAGTGTAGTTAAAGTCTGATTGCCCTTGATTACCTTTGTGATTACTTTGGCCAGTCATTTGATCTCTTTAAACCTTAGTTTCCTTATCTGTAAAATTAGGAGGATCTCTAAGGTTCCTTTCAGGTAGAAATATCTGAGATAAGTGCTACAATTTCTTCAAAGAAAAAAACCTTAAACCATAAGAATTTTGGGATGAGAAAGACTAGATAATTAGTTTGGTGTTTTAAAAAAATTACAAGATTTTGGAAGTTATGAGATCTCAATTTGAGTTCCAGTTCTGTCACTAATTTATTGCTTGACTTCAGGCAAATCATCTCTAAAATAAGGGCATTAGATCAGAAGACCTCTATCATTTCTTCCAATTTCTACATTCTAAATCTTAAACTTTGCAAAGAGCTCTATTTTAGTCTGTGGAATACACTCTTATAGAAAGATCTTGGATCTAATTCCAATTTCATCACTTAACTAAATGTGTGTGTTCTTAGCTAAGTCATTTCCTTCAATATGACCTTCAGTTGATAGATAATAATCCCTCACCTTTATAACTTCTTAGCCTTATTATGAGACCCAAATGAGTGAATCTTCTGGAATGAAATTTTCTCAGCCTGGCATTTAAAGTCCTCTACAAACTGATTGTCACTTTTCCAGATTTGTTCCATATTACCCTTTTTATCAGTTAGACAATCTAGCCTATTAGGTATCCTCAAACTCAACATTCCATTTCCCACTTGTATGAGCTATATTTGTCTTTTATGCTTAGAATAGGCTCCTTCTATGGTCTCTGTCTCTTAGACTCCAGAATTTTGTTGTGAGGAGCATGTCACTCATCCCCTTTTTGAAGCCTTTTTGTACTCACCCCTTGCATTCACTTTTTAATCACTTCTTCCTTCTCAAAAATTATTTTTATTTACCTATGTATATGATTTTTTGAGAGGCAGTGAGGTTTAATGGATAGAGAGCTGGCCCTAGAGTTAGGAAGTCCTGGGTTCAAGTCACAGCCCTGACATACACTGGTGTTGTAGGAAATTTTTTTAGATTGAAAATTGTAGAGAAGGAGCCTGTCTAGGTTGATAGAGGAAGTTCCCTGTCCTAATGAAATTAAAGATCCAGTCCTGTATGTTGTAACCTTCTAGGAAACATAAGCATTGAAGACAATGTCTACTTCATATGGACTTTGTATCTCTTTGTATCTCTAGTGCCTGGCACCGTGCCATGAAAATAATTTCCCTTAGCAAATATTTTTTGAATTCAATAATAAGATTTAGCATTTCTAAAGCACTTTACAAATATTATCTCATTGGAACTTCACAGCCTTGGACAGAGAGGGGACATGCTACTATTATTATTTTACATATGAAGAAACTGAGGCACATAGAGGTTCAGTAGACTCGATCAGAATTACACAGTTAGTAGGATTTGAATTCAAGATTTCCTTAACTCCAGGTCCAGTAGTCCATCCACCATGCCACCTAGTTGTCTTCAAGGCTTTGCTTTTTTCTAACGTCCTATACAAATTAAAGGCATTATTCTAGTATGAGCTCTACCACTCACTAGCTAAATAGTATTGGGTAAAGACTTAAAAGGTCTGGACCTTATTGGATAGTCAGTGGGTGATGGTAGTAGTGGGGGGACAATGGAAGCATTGACTTCTTTTACCTGATTTGACTCGAACTTGTGAAGGAGTGGAGATTTAGAATTTAGTGAACAGGCATTCAAATCTTTATTCTCCTATTTACTGCTTCTGGGACAAAGCACTTTGCAAGATTCAGATCTATGGCTGCTCTTAGATGTCATTTTGGAGGTAATTATTTAACCAACTGATCCTTAGTGCCTCCATTCATGGAAGGGATTGAACTAGAAGACTTCTATTTCCCTTCTAGCTCTAAACTCTAGGGTGGGGATAGTGATGATGGTGGCGATTAACTACATAGTTAATTTGCATCTCTATATTTTGCTGACTTTGCTAATAAAATATTTTCATTTGGTATCAGTGAAATTCCCAGAACTCCAGACTATAATCAATTTTTTTTAGTGTATAGTTACCATAATGGTCAGAATAATCTGTCCCTGAAAAGAGAGTGTACCCTTAAATTTTATTTTATGATAATAAACTAGCTATACACTGAACTTTGTGCATATGCCAGAATTGAGATATCTATATATCTAAATATTGTGTGTGTGTATGTGTATATACATACACATCCATATGCAACTAGTTGGCATAGTGCTAAGACAGCTGGGCCTGGAGTCAGGGAGATCTAAGTTTAAATCTGACCTCAATCACTTACTAGCTATGTGACCTTGGGCAAGTCAATTAACCTTGTTTTCTTTCAATACTTCATCTATAAAATGAGTTGAAGAAGAAAATGGCAAATGATTACAATATCTTTGGCAAGAAAATCCCAAACATGGTCATAAAAGGTTGGACACAACTAGAAAATATCATTATATATATTTATAGATGAGTTGGACACAACTGGAAAACATCATATGTATGTATATATACATACTCATATATATATACATTTATAGATATGTAGATATAGATATACATACATACTTCCTTCTTTAAAAGATATTATCTTAGGGTGTCTCTTATGTTAAAAAAAAAACAAAAACAAATAAAAACTACTTGGATCTGTGATCCTCCTACTCAGGAAAATCCTTCCAATAATCACATAGACAACTCTTAATGCTATAGAATCAAATGTTTCTTAGAACTTCTAAAAGCATGTAGTCTATTCCTCCCCATTCCTTTTCTTTAATAGATGAAGATATAGTTCAAAAAAGGTTAAATGATTTTTCTGAGGTCTATACCATAATACTTATTAAGTAAACAAGCTGGTTTGATTCCAGGTCCTCTTCCTTTAAGCCCAGCAACATTTCCATGGGTCTTTCCATAACAGATGGACTTAAGGAATTACATGAAATACTTAAAAGTTAGATGACTATTCCAAAAGTTTTGCAGATATAAGTGTTATGAGACTGCCACTATGCCATCCTGCCATTTGGATTGATGTTGTACTTACTGATTGGGGAGATGACATTCTATCTTTTCCAGTTGTGGCCTTTTTCTATTCTGATGTAGCTATAAAATCCCCAAACTTGGAGTTTTTTGACCTAGAATTCTAACACAATTTTCCTGAGCTATAGTTTCTTCATCAAGTAAATGGTGACTTGAAGCTGTTATGAAGAAAGCAACTTGTCTCCTTAAACCTTATCACCTGTGGTATGCTGGAACCAGCTCAAATTGGCTTGTAAGAGCATTTATGCCATGGAAATTGGCAAATAGTGCAAGTTAGGGCTTGATTTGTGGTTTGGTTAATTGTCTAGACTTTAGAACGTAATGGAGGAAATGCTAACAGTATGAAAATTGATTTAGGTTTACAATCCCCTCTACTCCCAAGCCGTAGTACATGAAAGTGATAATAGCTTATTTCTATAGTGCTTGTTATTAGTAGGAGTGTCCTGGTTCAAGACACTCCCACTTATAGCAAGCACTATAGAAATAAGCTATTATCACTTTCATGTACTATTAATGAAAACAAATGAGATATTATCTGTAAGGTGCTTAGCATGGTGCCTGGCAAATAGTAGGAGCTTGATAAATGCTTATTCTCTTCCCCAATTTTCTTTCTTTATTATGTTCTCATCATCTTTCTAATAAAAGAGATTTCCATTCCTGAAGACTCCCTTGGGAACCTGGGGACTAGAGAAAGGTTTACACTAGGCTTGTAAAAAGAATGCCACCTTCATCCGCTTGGATTCGCTACGAGACTTGTAGCAAAATTCGATTAAGGCAACCAGCATAGCTAGCCCGAGACCTCCGATCAAGATGTAGAACACCCCGGCCACATTGCTGAGGCTCAGAGCACTTGTCTTATCCTAAGAGAAAAAAGGAATAAGGAACCAGGGAGAGAAAGGAAAAAAATGTGAACTGAAGGGCTATTGAAAAACCATGTAATACACATATATAGTCATAGATATACACACACAGGCACTTCACCCCTTCCCCCTTCCCCCACCCTCCTTTAACACATACTATGGCTCTAAAGCATTTTTTATGATGAAACATTAATTATTCCTGCATATGTATATGAGGGACTCCTTCTGGTTAGATTCAAGGTTTGTATTTGTCCCTGGGCCCCAAATGTCTACACTCAATTTTAGATGGAAATGCCTTTTCTCAACTCAGTGCAATGGACTTCAGCCATTGCTGGTCCCTCCCCCCCCAACTCTTCTTTGGGAATGCTGTTCCCTTTCCTCCCAGATTGGATCCCCCGCACTGTCTGTTGCTCAGCAACACATTGGTCCAGCTCTACATTTGTTTCAGTATTAGCCTGAGAACTAGTCCTTGGAATCAACTTTCCTCAGATATTGTTGAATTCATTTTGTTCCTAAGACAGGGACTGTTCATGAAAGAGATCAATTGATGTATGCATACATTTGAACTTAGCTTTTGGTAGCTTGGTTTTCAAAAAGGGCTTTAAATAGCAAAATAGCATTGAAATAAAGAAATTGCTCTATTAAATCCTATTAATTAGGTTTAATTGGAGTCATTTTTGTACTTAATATGCTGGTTGAAAAGCTTAAGAGGAGGGGCAGACCCAAGCACTGGGAGTTTGATCTGTGTTGTAAGGGACTAAAGACAGTCTTTAGGAATCAGTCTGCAGTCCCAGGGGTCCAAACACTGCCCAGCCCAGTCTCTTGTCACTGAGACACAGCCCTGGGTGAAAATTCAGCAGGTATGGTTGGTTGTTTCCTTATATTTGGGATCACTCCTGCATTGTAGTGCTTAAAGGTGTCCTTGTGAACTACAGGGAAGGAGTTGCAGAGGAATGAATGGCTTGAGATATATACAGCACAGGGCCAGGCCTCATTGGTTGAGTTAAAAAAAATCATTCAAAAATAGAAGTCAGGACAGGACAGGGCAAATCAATGAAAAAAGTTTAGTCTAGTAGAGTGACAACTTAAATTTTGACAAAAAAAGTTCATACCTCCTCACACACAATGTGAAGATTTGGGATTAGTTTAATAACAAAAACAACAAAATGGCCCTGATTATAACATTTCCCCAGGGATGACCTTAGACATAATTTGTTTCTGAGAAGCCAAGCAAAATGCCCACATCACTTGCATAAACACATCCCTAGATTTGTTAGTGTGTAGGTAGTGGGTTTCTAGGTTGGTTGGGCTTTAAGAAAATAAAACTAAATCCAAATCAAAATACTTCTTGTGTTATTAGGTGGGTTTTAATATATATAATGGATTCAGTCATGAACCTTACTTTCCTTTGTATTACCCCTGCCACCTACAAGTTAAGTTCCTATTAGAAGTGATGAATTTAGTCAGCTAGTGATTTATTCCTTTGTTAGACTGGGTGCGTTGTCCTGAGTTCAGCAGGTTTCAGTATTATGACTGTTAACAGCCAAAAATGGCTCCCCAGAATTTATGTTATCCTTGTCAAGTGAGAAGATTTAAAGCCATAGCCCACTTGGGTACCAAGTGTATATTCCTGACTAATTTTCTTGTAATTGCTAAATCAGATGGAGCTGAACATGCATTATGCTTGATAAGTCAGATATGGCTTTAAAAATATTAATGATTAATCAAAAGGCGGCATTTCTTCTGTTCTAATATTTTTTCTTGTTGGTGTTTTCCTTGCTGGACAAAGAATATATGTCAAAATGAATCTTGGTGTGCCAACTTTATCATGTACTTCAAAGGTATAAGTGCAGTGAAAAGTGTGAGGGAGTAGGAATCAGATGACCTGAGTTCCACATGACTGCCATTCTGCAAATGTAACCTTAAGTAACTCAGTTAATTTTTTCAGGACTCAGTTTCTTTATCTGTAAAATGAAGATGTTAGAAAAAGTAACCTCTGAGGTTTCTTTTGGTTCTTAATCTATAATTCTATGAGATGTACCCCTCATTGTGTTTATTTATCTCTGATATTCCACTGTTAGAAATTAATTCCTTTAGATCTGAAAGTTTTGGCTCTTTCAGCATTCTGACCAATGGTGGTAATCTGTTCAAGCAGGTTGGATGAGGTTGGATGAATACATTAAGCATTTTGTAGATATGTGGAGAGATATGCTGGGAGATAGTCAAAATGAAGTTTCTGGTCTTTTCCAATTGTTGGGATCCATTGAATATCTTAAACTCTTATCAGCTAACACCTTACTGCAGATTAGCTGAAAGCAAACTGCAAAGGAGCAAGGGCTTGTGGGGGAAGGATACAAAGTAGGCACCAAAGCAGGGAGTAAGTGCCAGGAGCAGGAGAGGCACCTGGAAAAGAGTGCCAAAGACAACTTTTGCCAACTCCACAATTATGCTGAATTTGGCTGAGATTAAGATAGTGAGAGCAGAAGTTGGATCGTTTCGTTTACTTTGTCATTCAAAGTTGTCCTGTCTTCATGTGGTCTTTTTCTAGTATTGGAATAATAGCATTGGGGATGAGTAGAAGGATTGTGGGTGCAGACTTTTGGAAAGGTTTTTAAAGGATGAATCCTTGACTTTCTATGCCCACAACCAGGTTCTGAGATGTCTGGAGGATGGTAGGTAACAAGTGTACTAGATGCCTGACATCCAGGATTGTTCTCCATGTTGATGGGATTTAGAAGAAAAATTTGTACCAGGTTCATGTCCCTCCCTTTGAAATTGTCCTTTGTGGTTCCATCCTTCCCAACTGTAGCAGAGAGGGGAATTGTATTTGCATTCTGGACAGTAGCTGTCATGTCCTGCTAGATTGGAATCTCTTAAACATCAGAGACTTTTTCTCTTCCATTTCTCTGTCATCTTCTCCACTGCTCCTGTGAAAGGTTGCTATACACAACTCAATTCTTGTCCCTTATTAGCCTTCTTGAGTGAGGCAGGGGCAGTCCCTAGGCCAGGTGGAGGTGAAGAGGACATGCTCCCCATAATTGGAAAAGTCAGAGTAGCCTATCCTACATATCCATAAATGAAAGTATGGTTGCCAGCAACTCTGAAGAATACAATAATGGTCTTATTTTATACATTTGGAGAAGGCAATAAGGCTGTCTTCTCCTGCAATTGTCAGTGAATGTATAGGTATGTCTATATTATGGGGAAGAATCTAGCAGATTACTGTCATCTGTGTCAGTACAATTGAATGGGCATTGTTCCACTCCTGGAGTCTTGACTACACATTTCTTGTAGGAAGGTGTTTGGTATGGAAAAAGAACAAACACACCATCTTCTGGCCACCATCATATAGAAAACACGAGTATATGGGGATTAGGCAAGCTATTCCCCAAGGATTTATAATTTTCCTTTTTTTGGCTCTTTACTTTTAGGTGGAAATGAGGTTTTCGCCTATGTGTCTAGTTCATGTGTGGAATCTTGACCTTTGCATATTAGGAACATGGATGAGACATCTGCAATTTAGCCTTCTTCCTATAAGTGACAGGTGTTAGCCACTTTAATCTAATCTCTGTGTAGTCTGAATGCGTCTGTCTTCTCCATGGTGCTAGATGTGGTCTCTGCTGCCTCTTACCTCTGTGAGAGATGTGAACCCCCTCACTGCCTCTTCTAGCTGTAACTGTGATTTTGTGTATCCTCTGATGGAACAGAAGTAAGCACTCAAAAATCACCCCTCCTCCCCCCTCAGAGTTGTAGCTTACATTTCTGTCTCTCTTTTCCTGCCCTATTTTATCATACACATATGTTGGGGGTATATGCATGTGCTGCACATCCCATATAGCTAACTTCTAGCTAAGCTTTGAAACTGATATTATGTTTTTTTTAAAAAGCCCTTTGGTCATGTCATGGAGTACAGGAGGTGGTGGTGGTGGTAATGATTCTGAACTTTTTTTTTCCTGGGATCTCCTGTATTCAGTCATCCCAAAACTAGGAGAGCTATCTAAGCCCATAGTCCTAGCTCTCCCCTCCCCCAAGCCAAGCAGCTTGTTAGTGGGTGGGAAAATGTCACAACTTGTCTTCTGCTGGGGGAAGAGAGGTATAGTATGGAGAAGACTGACAGGTGAAAAGAAACATAAACCCAGTCTTTCAGAACTCTTGGGTTGGTTGCTATGGTGATGAGGCTCTTTCCCCCTCCCCTGTTCTTTTTTAACTCTTTGTATGCTGTCTTTGCCTTAGCTTGCTGTCTCTATCATAAGGTCTGGAGCATTCTAGAGATTAAGAATAGAAAGGAATCAGCAGGATAATATGACCACCAAAAAGCCAATGGTACTTTTAGATTGCTCTCAGCACCAGAATGACTCAGAATAAAGAAGGAAGAATAATACTGCACTTGGATTTACGGAAACAATCCAGAGTCCTGTCTTGAGGTCTCCAATGGCTCATTTTGAGAAGGATGTTGACAAAATGGAAGAAATCCAGAGAAAAATCATGAGGATCGTGAAGACTTGACACCTTGTCACATAAGTAGATATTGAAAAAAATGGAATGTTCACATCTGGAGAAGAGAAAAGTGGGTGGGGGAAAGGAGATACAGATATAGCTGTCTTTTGAAATATCTGCAGGGCTGTCATCTAAAGAAGGTGTTAGATGTATTTTGCTTGGCCCTGGAGGATAGAAAACTTAGACCAATGGGGAGAATATTGAGGAGGCGGACTTCAGTTCAACAGAAGGAAAATTTCCTAAGAAGCATAGTTGTTCACAAGTAAAACATGCCATCTTGGGAGGTAGTGAGTTTTCTACCATTTGAGATTTTCAAGCAAAGTCTTGGTATCTGCTTATTGGGAATGCTGTAGAGGTGATTTCTGTTCAGTTTAGGTTACAACTTCTCTGAGATTCCGTCCAAAATGAGACTATAAACTCAGGGGAAGAGATTGTGTGCTTTCTCTAGGTCTTATTGTACTGAGCATAGACATATAGTTAGTACCCCACAACTATTTCTTGAACTGAATTGAGATTTGATCCATCTTCTCTCAGAACCATCAACAAAAGTAAGCACATGGGCTAGATTTGTATATTCTTCATTTATCTTCCTGCTTGTCTTTCAAAACAAGTGTCATTGGGGTAGATGTAAATAGGCAAAAAGAAGTAAATGTCTGGTTAATTCACCCATTCACTGTATGAGGGTCCTTCTGGCTGAAAACACAGAAACGGGATGATAGTTTTAAAAGATGGGACATGATTGTATGTTTATACCAAATCCAAAACATAAGCTCCTTTTTTCTGGTGATTATTAAATAGATTCTCAAGATACCCAACCAATTGAAGAAACCCACGATGGCCCCACGCTGGATAACTGCCAATGAAATTCTTTAACTACAGCAATGGAGAGAGCACTGGGTTTGGAGATAGAGGACCTGGATTTGAATCCTGCATTTGTTATTTACAAGTCCCTTCTTCTGTAATAAGAGGGTTGAACTAAGTGATTTCTAATATTCTTTCCAGCTTTGAATCTTAAAACTCCATAATTCTTTAAGTGATCCAAGTTGATTAATGCTTTAAGCCATCACAGGAGGATGGCCCAGATTCAAGGACAGGTGAATAGCCATGATTGAAACAGGAGAATCCATTGCTAGAGCAGAGGATGCCAGAAGGAGAAATGGAGTTTGGGTTCAATTCCAGTTCTGCTAAGTTAGAAGGCACCCCAGGCATAACAGGAAGCAACTCATGTTAGTGGAAGAAATGATGTTAAGAAAGGGCAGGTATATGAGGGAACGCAGGTTGGGAAAATTCATGAAGACCAGGCAGGGAGGTCAGACTTGGATTAAGAATCCAATTCATTGTCCAGTGTCACAGCTAGAATGAGGAAGAGTTGGAATCAGCTTCGGATCCAAAGCTGGGGTCCAGGTGCCATTAAAGAGGAGTCACTCAAGGATACAGTGGGACCAAGCAATCTTTTAATTGCTGTGCAGATGCTAAACTTACTTCACCTTTCTTTGAAGTCTATGGCAGCAGCATCGTATGAGAGTGGGTGGCCAGGATTTAAAGGGAGATGTGTAAGGTACAACATTATTCTTTGCAGTCAGGAATCACAGCTTCCCTGTGTCCCAAGTTCTGTGTAACTTGTAAAATCACCAAGCTTCTCTGGGGCCTACATTTCCTTATCTGTAGATGATCTTGATGTCTCTTTCAATTCTAAACCTTAGGATCATGTAAGGATTCCTTTGTGACCTAGTGGCAAAGGTGGCTCAGTTTCTGAAATATAGAGAATCCTTATTTTTCTCATTCATCCTGAAGAACTCTTGGCCTCCCGTATGTATGCCTCCAGACAAGGGATTCATAGGTGGTAGGGGTTCATGTCTTTGATATGTTCTTTCTAGAATTCTCCCCTCCAAGGTCACCCAATAAAAATTA